>NW_027315801.1:28008070-28023070 GCF_026437365.1 Eucyclogobius newberryi
CATTGTGGTCAGTGTGGTCAGTGTGGTCAGTGTGGTCATTGTGGTCAGTGTGGTCAGTGTGGTCAGTGTGGTCATTGTGGTCAGTGTGGTCAGTGTGGTCAGTGTGGTCATTGTGGTGTTGGAGCTCTTGGTTTGAAGTTGGTGTCTCTGAATACACATCGGTTCAACTTGTTAGCTGTGGAAAACATTGGAAGCTGGATAAAAAGAGAAGCGATAATCAAATAATTTTAAAAGTAGGAGTCAAAGCTCATTTCACCCTGGAGAGACTCAGACACAAAAGCAGAAAAGATGTTTTAGCGAACTTTATTGCAAAGTTTATTTGACGCTCAGACCCCAGTGGAAGGCGTATAGATCATGGGCACTCCATGATTTGATTGAATTAGATACCTTCCCCCCGGAGCCTGGAGACTGGTGGTGGTAGATGTGGAGAGAATAATGGATGCAGAGGAGGAGCAGGGGAGGTGGTGGGTCGCAGATACGGTTTGAAGCGACTGAGCCATCAACCTGAGCTCTTAAATGCTGCCGCCTGTGCGTTGATTGGAGCGGGGAGGAGTGACTGAGAGCGTTGATTGGGGATGAGGAGCAGGTGTAGGGGCCATGACGCGGACGTCCCCTGTCCTTTTACCAATCCTTCTTGGCCGGGAAAAACTGCATAACCTCTTTGGGATAAGCGCAGAAACCTGGAAGAGTCCATGGTGAAGTGAGGGATCTGACTCTCACCCGCTTGAGTGCGATGATGGCGCTGGGGAGAGGGGTCCTTCCATGGGGGCCGACGCAGATTTAGGTTAGGTCTTCCAGGTGAACTTACGCAGGCTTCATTTGTCAGTGTACAAGTGTAACCCATTACACCATCTGAGCTTTTATGAAAATACTCAATTATTGACACAGTTTGGTTTCTGAATAATGCATGTGCTCAATCAATTTCAACAGCTGGGAAAAGAAGTGGAATATTGCAAAAGTCTATCAATCAGTGTATACTATTTAAGTTAGTTCTTGGGTTTATTGACCTCTGTGGTGTTTTCTATGCTGTGTCCTCTGAGTCATCTATCAAAGCCTCTATACAAAGAGAAATATGTGGTAAGGCATGCATTTTACATACAAGTCCATGCTTTTTGTGTTCTGATCATGCTGATATATGTGGAACTCCCATCACCGCGTCAGATGATTCCACTCATTAGCCAAGGTCATCAAAGAAAGATTGCATATTAAAATGTGAGTTTGAAGTTATGTTTACCATTCATCCGTTGGTTCTGATTAATCAAAGACATGCCTTGCTGTGTTAGCTGCTGGTAGTTTTATTGAAAAAGTGAATTTAAGGTCAAGCACTTCATTTCCTTCTGTTACATGAGGCACAGACACTTATAACAATTCAATACTTATCTTACCCAAAAAAACAAAATGTAAATATTGTTATCAACATTATAGTAGTGATGGGCAGATCGATACCAGTATTTGATATATTTTTTATTAAATTTCAAGCTGGGTTGGTGAGAAAACAATGATGAAGTGAAATTCTTTACAGTAGAGGAGCTTTTTCGATGTATTTTAAAACTAAAATCATTGATATTGGAGTATAGAAAATACTCATAGGATAGTTTCATGAAAAAAAATCGTATATATTAATCTTAAAAAAATGTTATTTATTTATTTAGATATGTAAGAAAAAAAAATCTGCCGCAGCATCAATTGAACATGTTGAGCTCGATGGAGTGAATCAATCTTGAATAAGGTGGAAGAAGAGGTTAAAACACTAAAACATCTGAACATCCTTTTAGTGTGAAAATGCTGAGGCGATCAAGAATGCGACAGGGACTTTTAATGAATGTCTTGTAACCTAGAACCTACAGAATGTCTGACTTTCTTTGACACAATCTGAAGATGTGAAAGTTGACCCTGTTTTCCTGTTCATTCCTGTTGATACAGTGAGATCTCTGTCGACCGGTGGATCCAGGTGTTGACCCGATAATTGAGCTTCTCTGCAGATCACATCAATGCATCTTTTTGGATCATGAATAGGTTTTTAATAACAATTTTATGATATCTTTGTCTCAGGCTTATATTTATCTAGTGTAAAAGAATGCGACATACAATTGTAAGTTGTTGTATTAAATAGATTTTGACCCATGGCAGCGCCCGAATGCCCCTCACCCCTCAGTCCCTCCAGAGCCCTGTAATATTTACCATTCACAGAGCGATTCGGACTCTCTGCTCACTACTTTCAAAGCATTGTGGTCTATTTTGACCGCCAGGGTTGGAATTTTCTCGTGCAGTTGTTTCTGCATAGTTCTCATCAGTCCTAACCCTTTGGTCACTCTTGATAATCTACCATGATGAAGAATACAACTGGAGAGTCTCAGGCAGTGATTTTCTCCCTCGTTCTTCAAGTGATTTTGGGTGTTACAAATGAATTCAATAAACTATTTCTACACTTATTTTTTATTGAACAATAGGTATTTATAATGCAGGGATTCCCAAACGTGGGTATGCGCTCTCCTTCAGGTGGTACGAGGTGTTACAACTTAGCCTGTTAAAGTTCAGGGAAGTAACAAAAACCAAGATGGGAAAATATGGTTAAAATAAAGTTGTAATTTTTAATAAACTGGAAAGTAAATGTAAGGTTAAAACAATGTACACAAAACAAGTATTAAACCAACGAATCCTCACTCTTAAAATGGACGATAGTGACAAAATAACATGATAAACAAACTACCAGTGTCTCAACACAGAGTCGGGCACTGGATCCACACAGAGCTGACAAACTTGAGACGCATGAATTAAAGGCATAAAGGCCTCAAAGACCTGCAGCCTCAAGCAGGTGCTGAGCTTGTCCTGAAATACGGGCGTGGTCGCAGGGAGAGGCACAGGTTTGGCTAGGTTCTAATCAGATACTAGGAAGCAGCAGGCAACAAGGAGCATGCGGGAAACCGGTCCTCCAATCTAGAGCAAGACAGTCATTTTAGATAAAGAAACATTATTTTTAAAACACACCACACAGAGGAGAAGAACTGCAGCCCAGGGGCCGTAACACGCGGCTCCCATCACAGTTCTATCTGATGAATTCAGAGTCAGTTTAGTTCACATTTGTCATCCTTTGTGTTGGTCCCTCTTTAGAACTCTCCACGGTGTAGTCCTGTTTTAGACCTGGATTAGCCCCTGATTAAACCCCTGATTAAACCCCTGATTAAACCCCTGATTAAAGCATCGATGTCTAACTGTTTCACTTTGTCCTCAATCAGCTGCTATTGTAATACAAGGCTTAATGTTCAGGGCGTTCGTCTTGACAAGAATAAATTAAAGTCAGGTACAGGTCCTTTAACAAAACAATTTAGGAATAAGGGATGAAAATGCTAATTAAGTATTTTGGATCGGATCACAATCATTTGGACAAAACTGAAACACAAAGAGCCAAAACTCAGCTAGTTGTTTTGTTTAAATATTTCAAGTTTATATTATTGCGCGTACAATGTCTGCATTTGAGAATGTAAACTTGTGTGGCTTGTGCAATGACATTGTTTGGATTCCTCAGTGATTAGTATTCACAGTCAGCAGTCTAACAGACGTGTTGTGATGGGGCTGGTTGGTTCTGTTGTTAGGCTGGGGCTTGGGTACATCATGGAGATGGAGAAAAGATATTCAGGATCAGGAAGAGGAAGGTAAATGTAACTCTCTCACTGTCGAGAAAAAGTTGTTTGTAGATAGAGAACAGACAATGGAACTTAAAGTAACACACGCTATATCTATACTTCATCAAAGAAAACGTCTGGTAATAATACAAGAAGTGCCACAGAGAAACAGTGAAGAATTATACAACTACAGGTATATATATATACAGGTACTGAAAATATGCATTCAAAATACAAATATTGAGTAACTATATTTCTAGTACAGTTACTCTTTCTTTTGATGGTGTTCAGAACAACCTTCCTACAAAAAACACACAAACAAACAAACAAACAAACAAACAAACATAAAGCTGTTTCAGTCCTAAGTAATATTCAGAATACTTTCTTTTGCAGTCGTCTGAATTGCAGTACATATCGAGCGAGCGCACAGTGGATTTAGGGCTTATTGCAGCTAATGCTCAGGAGCAGTTTAAATCTGGCGTGTGCTGATTAAGCCTCTCAATCCTTTCTGTGGGAGATATCATGCATGTCGTTAGCAACAAAGGTCACCACGTTCTCCACTGCACCTGAAAGTGAACCTTCCGCTTGTGACACTTCAATTACTCATATGCCAAGTGCCATCGCATTCACAGGCAGCACACATAACAGCCCTGCAGATCAGAGGGGCCCGAACTGTGGTAAAGGGGTCTCTGCCAGTCTAATACACCTTCTTTGAGATCTGGTGCAGTTTTATCTTGTTATTACCCAAGTTTGGTCAATATTCTATTTTGCGTAATTCCAGTTCAGGCTTAATTGCAATCTTGTTTTACTTATTCTATTAAAAATGTCATTGCTGTCGAGTTTATTCCTGTTTTAGTCCTGATTTTAACTTCGTAAAACAAGTACTTTGCCCTGAGATAGGCTGGTAATGTGAAACGTCTGTGCCACAGTGACAAAAGGAGGTGATGCACGGATTTATAATGAAAAGAGTGCTGTAATTAGTTCTCAATAAAAAGGTTTGTTCCCATTTCAATTTGTCTGCAGCCACAGATATTATCCGTGGATGTGTACATGTGGAAGTCATGTGTAGTAAACACAAGAAGCCGTTGCGCTGCATGTTCGTACAAAGGCTTAAGGAACTATAGGGCTTTGATATGACTCCATATGATGTGCTCACACATTTCACCCCAGAAGCCAGTTATTGCATGAGAGCGTCTCCACTTCACTCCAGAACCAGTGCAAGATAAAAGCAGAGCCAGTTTATTTGTGGTGAGAGATTTTAAAGACAAGACAAGGTTTGTAATGGGTAATTTAAAACCAATAAATTAGTAATATATCAAACATAATCCTACATTCCATTCATGCAACACCCGCATAATGTGCCAGTAAATACATATGCACCTAATCGCTGAATCATTAGGTTCAAAATGATAACTTCTATGACAAAGACTGATAAGTGTCAAGTTTGGGTCATCCATTCTAAGATAAGATAAGATGATCCTTAATTGTCCCACATGGGGAAATTTCATAATTAATTTATTTGGGTACATATGACAGTTTAACTACTAATCTCACAGTGGTAAACCTCAAATCAGTATCAATAGTCTCTACCAACCTAAAGAAGAACATTAGAGCATCTGATTTGAAATGTCCAGATGGAGGAACAGATGCAGATTTGGATTGTGTTTATTATAGAACAAGATTTGACACACACCAAACAAAGAGAATATGAATCAAAATAGTAGTACGATTTACAAAGATGGTATGGCTGGAGGTTCATAAACAATGCAATCTTTCCTCATTAAAAACACGCTTCTGAGGCATAATCCTAAAATCAAAATTGTTGAACAGTTCTGTATATTGTGCTCAATGACAATCTTACTTGAGTACACTGTCCACACTGCATAACATGGATGTTGATTAAACGATCCATGTTGTACTTTGACATCTGCTCTTTGGTAAGTGTTGGGCTGGTGCCTGTCCCTCCATTTTAGATGTCATTTAGTGTAATATCGTATTGTGTAATATGTAATATGTATGTGTAGTGTTTTTAATTTATTTTCAACATTTCTTCACAAATATTTTCCAAAACTTAACTCACCAAATGAAGTAATAAAGTAATAATTAGAAAAACATGAAACCCTATCATTTAAAGGTGGTATGGACGATTTTTTTCAGCAATTTTTTTTGTCATATTTCCTCGTGGCGTGGATAAATCATTTGTCCTGCCACGTATCAATCATAAAACGCACCTACCGCTCACCTGCAGCCGTGTCAGGCTCCACGTTTCCGCGTGCCTAAGCGCATGGATCTATCATAATATAGTTCCCTCAGTGTACGGGGCAAAATGAAGACGGAGAAAGACAGTTCGAGCTGACGCAGAAGTGGACAGAAATCTACGGGAGACGAGAGATGCGATGCGCTCCGTTGCGCTAATAAACAAACGCACGTGTGTGTTGTATCAGTCCGCGCGGAGGAGTGCGCATGCGCACTTCCGCCTGCGTTCTCAAATCGCCGAAAAATCGTCCATACCGCCTTTAAACAATGGAGACTAAGTAAAGAAAGAAAAGATTGAACACATAGAGTCTCTCTCTCTCTCCCTCCCTCCCTCTCTCTCTCTCTCTCTCTCTCCCTCCCTCCCTCCCTCCCTCTCTCTCTCTCCCTCCCTCCCTCTCTCTCTCTCCCCCCTCTCTCTCTCTCTCACTCTCTCTCCCTCTCTCTCTCTTTCCCTCCTCTCTCTCTCTCTCTCTCTCTCTCTCTCCCCCTCTCCCTCTCTCTCTCTCTCTCTCTCCCCCTCTCTCTCTCTCTCTCTCCCTCTCTTTCTCTTTCCCTCTCTCTGTCTCTTTCTCTCTCTCTGTGATAAAATTGGAATATATGATTATATTTCTGTGATGTATTTTATCTGCATAATAGTGATATTTTATCTGCATCATTAGTCTAAGAAGAACGGGTGTGTGACAAACTGCATTTGTGAAGGGGTCGTAAAGATGGGCCAAAGAATGTTGCCCCAGGGGGGGAGTTGCACCCCCCCTTGCAGGCTTTATCTCTACGGAAAAATACCAAGTGCCTTGATGTGAGGCTGACCAATGAGAAATGTGACCCGCCTATTCCAGAATATCTAATAAAACCAACCAGCATGGGAAAAAACGGGGTGAGACGCAGGAGGATCACGCAGGCTGCTTACAACAGCTTGCGTGATCAGTCCCCGCGTTTTCTCCCAAGCTTGCCATACAAATGTCTGATATTTCTGTGTCGTTTCATATTCTAAGTTGAATTGTGTTCTCAATGTGTTACGGAATAGCATCGGTGTTTGTCTAATTCTATGACATTTTCTGGTCCTTCAAGCCGGATGACAAGCTGCCCTTCGCGGAGATTGACGGGTGAATCGGTGAAGTCTGTGCACAGCTGAAAGAAGTCCACTTTTCCCGTGGCCGCCCATCGCACCTCATTCTCCGCGAGGAGAGCGCGTCGTTTCGAAGCAGCAGGAGAACACAGGCGACGAAGAAGGTCAGACAAAAACATTGTGTGTGAAAAAGAGTTAGCCATGAAACATTTTATGCATTAGTTTGATATTTACTGAAAAAAATATTGAAGGCTCTTATGCCCAGTTAGGTGTTACTGAGGAAATGCCCAGTTTGATATTACTGAGGAAATATTTTGGGGGTTGGCTTTGTGTAGATAAGTTCTCACATAAAGGAGTTAAATTGCTCACCACGAGTTAAGTTTCTCACCGAAAGCAAGTAATGAAGCCTTATGCCGAGTTGTTACTGACATAAAGATGAGTGAATGTAAGCGCTGTGCACGAGCGAAGTAAGTAAGAGAGAAGTGTGAATGTGTGAATGAGGATTAATAAGTGATTCACTAACGAGTGTGAGAATCACAATTAATCATACAAGGGTCACAAGGCGTTATTCTGAGAGATCTAAAATTTGCAGTCACGGGTGAATCTTAAACACCACGTTTATGTCCGGAGGAATCTAATATGGAATTTTCTCTACAAGCTTGACATTGACCGTGACTGTAAAGCAAGTAGCATTTCTCTCAGACGACCGAGACCACATAATGCCAGAATTATCACCCCAAACTGTAAAAAGACAAAGGAAAAGTCATAGGAGGATTTTGGAGGGAGACTTCCAGTATGCTCAGATGACGTGGCAGAGAGGGGGAGATAAGGGGGGTCAACAAGGCTAGAGAAGGGAAGAAAGCACAAGTGAATTAATAAGTAAAACTAAACTCAGCTGGTTTTAAATTTTAGTATTTCAACAAATTTTAAGGGTTTTGTTTGATTGACAACAATCAATTATAAAGATTGTATTAAACTTGATAAGAGATAAAGATGAATTCAGATGGCCAATATTTTGGGGAATGTGATCACAAGACAGGACACTTCCTGTCCCCGACATAGAATACAAAAGTTGTGTTTTTACGGTATCGTGTTTTTTGTGTGCACAGAACAAAGCTACGTTTTGTTTTGTTTTATTTTTGGACTTGACGAAAATTATCTTTTTGGACTTAATGCATGACTAGATGAAAGTACGGACAAAAAGACAGAAGTGTTTTTAAATTTAGGATCAAATGCAGGCACATGCCTGGAAGTGATAATATGGGTAAATTAGTGACTACTGATGTTTTTGGACATAAGAGTAGAACGGGCAGTAAGTAAAGTGATAGTAAAAGTTATATCAGTAACTTATTTATTTGTATTATCATGAGGAAACCTCGTATTGCATGTAGACGTAAGTGAGGGAATAAGTTAAATAGTGACGTCCAATGCCCTCCCAGAAAAGACATGAATGGGTCATTAACTAGGGCAATTGACGCAGAAGTGGGAGGACATGGGAGGACACCAAGTCATAAAAGATAGTCAGAGATAAGGGGCTATTGACTGGCAAAGAATCTGGAGAGGACTCAGGATGGAGCAGATGTTGTTATCTTTACAGATCACAGGGACACCAACAGCAACACCACCTCAGGTGACTGATGAGTAATAGGAAAAGTTAACATTAACAGGGAAAGAATTTGACATTCTAAAGGAATTACCTGAAGGATTGTGGAGGTTCAATCAATAACTGAATAGATTTAAATAAGACAATATCATCTAAATTTAGACGCTATAGAAGTTATGAAAACCAGTGATAACAGGACTTAAACATAATAGGACTCAGGATGGAGGCAAGAGATGGTTAGACAACAAGAAAGAGAGAAAGTAAAAGCAGGTTACAAGTGAAGGTAAGAGTAAGTGAAAAGAGAGAAAGAAAAAGCAGGTTTAGAAATTTGGAAATGGGTGTTTCCGCCGTTACGAGAGGAGAAGACAGAGAGGAAGATGTGATGAGAGACAAAGAAAAGACAAGAAAGTAGGCAACAAGGGGAAAAAGGTTGATAAAAGAGACATGCCTTATAACCAAGGGGAAGGTTTAGAATCATATTGATTTTTAATACACATATAGACTTGCTAGAACAAACTAATACACAATGTTTGAAAAGCACCACATGAGCAGGTGTGAGAGATTGAGTTTGAAACTCACCTGAAGCACATATAAACGATTAGAACATATTACATTAGATGGGTGATTTTATTCAGGCCACACAGAGGAGATGTGAAATTAGATGTTAATACTCTAAGTTGTGAACTGACCCTTATGGCCAGCTCAATGGGGAATTATTGAGATAATTAGTATTGTTTGATGTATTTGACTCACACACACACACACATACATATATACATACATACGCGCGCACACGTGGACACCAGACTTTTAGAGTTTGAAACATTTAGAGTTTGAAACATTTAGAGTTTGAAACAAATGGTGGTAAAACAGATAGGTTTGGGCAGTGTAAGATTACACACATAGACTGATTGGACACACAGGGTGGGGGCCCAGCGCCGTGGAAGGGGGGGCTCAGCCAGGGATGTGAGCACTGAACTGTGAAAGGAAGAGGTGACATTGCGGAGTTGGAGTGACAGACGCAATTCCATCTCTTCCTTGATTACATCCTGGATTAGTGAACGTTGTAAACTATCTGGATTATTGAATTTTGTTTAAATTTTGATTAAGTGTAGTAGTTTGAGAAATGGGCAAAGCCATATCTCAAAAAGGAGGGATATGTACGTGTAAAGAAACATTCCGAATCAATAATTACTAAAAAAAAAATTGTAAACAAGAAAACTGTTTGAAATACACTGAATTGTCGAAAAGACTTTGTTTATCACCGCAGCAAAACGTGTTGGAGATGTGGTGTTTACAGAGACGAGCCAAGTGGATGAGCAAAGTGGACGGAGCCACACCGTGTCGTCCTCACGCCGACCATTGGAGGGACGAGAACATGGGTGCACTCATGGGAAAGTGAGAGAAATGTCTGGACAACACAGCGGCAGATCCATAACATCGCAGACGCAGGACTTCGTTTGTATGAGTTTTGTCCAGAGTCTACGGTAGAGTACGATACTCTGCTACGATGAACGGACAAAGATTCTACAGTACGCAAAGTGCTATACTCTGCTACGATGACCGAGAGCCAGAGGCTACGGTGCGCAGAGTACCATACTCTGTAAAAAAAGAATCAACAGTTATCATCATCACAGCGATGACGATGATATGGGTGTTGAACACCTGTATTATGCGCGGGACAATCGGGACAATCGGCACAATCGGGACAATCGATCAACATACAATGGTGTGTCACAACTGTGTGTACCGGCTGCTAGCGTTAGGTGTTACCCGGGGGCCAGAATGGGTGACATCGAAGGAAACCTTAGGATCTTAAAGCGGAGTAGGACCCGTTTCCGGCGAGTCGTGGTTCACGCAGGCGGTAACGACGCCCGGCGGAGACAATCAGAGGTGCTCAAAGTTCAAGTAGCCGCGGTGTGTGACCTAGCGAAGTCGATGTCGGACACTGTAATATTTTCTGGTCCTCTGCCCAATCGGATCAATGCTGAATTGTACAGCCGTCTCTCAGCATTCAACAACTGGTTATCCAGATGGTGCCCTCAAAACAACGTTGTCTTTATTGATAACTGGAGTGCGTTTTGGGGAAAGCCCGGGCTCATACGCAGGGATGGCATCCATCCGACTTCGGAGGGTACATCCCTATTAGTTCGGAATTTGACCGATAGTCTTAGTCGTGTTAAGTGACCATCTAGGGATGAGCCCCAGGTGCAGAGCAGCAGTTCAAGACGCTCCTCTGTCGCTGAACTCTCGCCCGTTCTGTTACATGTGAAGTGTTCAGATTCAAGACAGATAGAGACTGTGTGTGTCCCTCGTGTCCCTCGTGTCCCTCGTACAAATAATGCCAAAAAGTCACATCTCAGAAAAAATATTTCAGGCGTCAGACCAAATAACTTAAGGAAAATAACAATCACAAATACACAAATGAATAAACACGTAAAATGTGGACTGCTAAACATTAGAGCAATTTCCTCCAAATCGCTCTTAGTTAATGAATTAATTAGTGACTATAACATAGATCTTCTAGCTCTAACTGAAACGTGGCTTCAACAAGACGACTACGTCAGACTAAATGAGTCCACCCCACCCAGCCATGTTAACTTTCAGACTGCCAGGAGCACAGGCCGAGGTGGTGGTGTGGCAGTGATCTCCCACTCAAGCCTACTCATGAGCCCTAAAACTAACAATGCATTTCACTCATTTGAAAGCCTTATGCTGTCAATCACATGTCCAAATATGAAAAACCAAAAAGGAGTTTTGTTCATAGTTATCTACCGACCTCCTGGTCCCTACTCAGAGTTTTTAACAGAGTTTTCTGACTTTATATCAAACTTAGTGTTAGCCTGGGATAAAATAGTTATAGTTGGAGACTTTAATATCCACGTGAACATGAGTGATGACGCTCTCAGTAATGCCTTCAGCGCCTTGTTAGACAGCATTGGTTTCACTCAGAATGTAAATAAACCGACTCACACTCACAAGAACACTCTGGATCTTGTCCTAACTTATGGAACAGAGATTAGTGACCTCAGTGTCCTCCCTCAAAACCCTATATTGTCAGATCATTTCCTAATTACCTTTCAGTTTATTCTTAAAGATCATCCAGTCCCACAAAATAAAGTTATAATGAAAAGGACAATATCTGAAAAATCTATCTCAAAATTCAAAGAAATAATAGAGCCAATATTCAGTGACATGTCATGTGATCCTGCTGAGAACAGTTTTAGTCCCAGTTTAAGTGATCAATGTGTCGACTTGACCATGAATTCTCTGAAGTCTGCTCTTGACGTTGTCGCGCCGTTAAAACAGAAGGTCATTAGGCCAAAGCGCGCCTCCCCATGGTACAACCAAGAACTGCGTTCACATAAACAAAGGGTTAGAAAGTTAGAGGGATTATTTCGTCGCTCTCACACCGAAGAATCCCTAAAAGCATGGAAAAGTTGCCTGCTGTCCTATAAGCAGGCTCTGCGTAAGGCCCAAACCAGATATTATTCAAATCTAATAGAAGTCAACAAAAGTAACACTAAATTCCTTTTCAGCACTGTAGCTAGGCTAACAAACTGTCACAGTGCAGTAGAGCCCTCAATCCCAGCTACACTTAGCTCTGATGATTTCCTCCTATTTTTTAATAATAAAATAAAAACAATCAGAGATAAATTAGATGAAATTACCCCCGCTATTAGCCCTGAACTAGCCCAAGCTGTAAATCTAACGTCCCATATAAATCCACCTGTAAACCTAGAAAGGTTCACAGCTGTTGATCAAGCAGAGATAACTTCAGCCATTATGTCCTCTAAAAGCTCAACTTGTGTCCTAGACCCCATTCCAAGCAGACTCCTCAAAGACATTCTTCCCCTAATTATAGACCCTATTCTTAATATAATAAATACTTCACTCGAAAGTGGCTATGTTCCACAGTCCTTCAAACATGCAGTCATTAAACCTCTTCTGAAAAAGCCTAATCTAGATCCCGACCTATTGGTAAACTACAGACCTATTTCAAATCTTCCCTTCGTCTCTAAAATCCTTGAAAAAGTTGTAGTAAAACAGCTTTGTCGCCACCTGCAGGACAATAACTTATTTGAAGTTTTCCAGTCAGGGTTCAGAGCCCACCACAGCACTGAAACTGCACTAGTTAAAGTCACAAATGATTTGTTATTAGCCGCTGACGATGGACTGGTCTCAATCCTGGTTCTGTTGGACCTCAGCGCAGCGTTTGACACCATTGACCACAACATTCTACTGCAGAGGTTAGAATGTGATGTAGGTGTTGGAGGAACAGCCCTCAGCTGGTTTAAATCCTATCTATCTGATAGGTTCCAATTTGTTAATGTAAACCAGAGCTCCTCACCAAGCTCTAAAGTAATTTACGGTGTGCCACAGGGTTCGGTACTCGGTCCAATTCTGTTTACTCTTTATATGCTACCATTAGGCAACATTATCAGAAAGCATGACATTAACTTCCACTGCTATGCAGACGACACTCAGCTGTATTTATCAATGAAACCTGATCAGAGCGATCAAGTAGACAGACTTAGTACTTGTGTGAAGGAGATAAAAACCTGGATGACACTAAACTACCTGCTTCTTAACCCTGAAAAAACCGAGGTCATTGTGCTTGGCCCTAAGCATCTACGAGACGCTCTATCTGAGCAGATAGTCACACTGGACAATGTCAGTGTAGCCTCCAGTTCTACTGTAAGAAACCTTGGAGTCTTATTTGACCAGGAGCTCTCATTTAAAGCTCATATAAATCAAGCTTGTAAAACAGCCTATTTCCATTTGCGCAACATCGCCAAAATCAGAAGAATCCTGCCTAAAAGTGATGCCGAAAAACTTATCCATGCATTTGTAACGACTAGATTAGACTACTGTAACTCCCTGCTTGCAGCGTGTCCTAAAAGCTCCATAAAAAGCTTTCAACTGGTTCAAAATGCAGCAGCAAGATTACTAACAGGAACAAAAAGAAGAGAGCACATTACGCCAGTGCTGAAGTCTCTTCACTGGCTCCCCGTCGAGTCCAGAATCAAATTCAAAATTCTACTCTTGACCTACAAAGCCATAAATGACATGGCCCCATCCTACCTCAAAGATGCTATAGAACCATATCATCCAAACAGAGCTCTTCGCTCTCAGAATGCCGGCCTTCTGGTGATGCCAAGAGTCTCTAAAAGTACTGTAGGAGGTAGAGCGTTTAGCTACCAAGCTCCTGTGTTATGGAATCAGCTCCCGACCCATGTTAAATATGCTGACACAGTCTCTTCATTTAAGTCCAGGCTTAAAACGTTCCTCTTCGAAATCGCTTATGGTCAGAGTAGTTAGGAACAGAAAGATAAACCCACAGCTTCAGCTACGCTGCCCTAGGAGTAACTGTGCTGGGGGAAGTATGACAGCTTGAGCACTATCCTCTTCTTCTTCTGACTACTTATGCTATCAAACAATATTTATTTTTTGATTCCACTTGCAAACTGTTCACCGCCTTCTTTTCTTTCTCTCACTCCTGAGGACCTGTGGACCCAGATGCCCCTCCCCTGGTGAAGTGGTCCCTGCCCTGTGTGGACGGTCCCTCATCTGCCTGAAGAGTGGCTCCAGTTCGCCTCAGTCGGTCCCTCTTCTGCCTGAAGAGTGGGTCCAGCTCGCCTCCGACGGTCCCTCTTCTGCCTGAAGAGTGGGTCCAGCTCGCCTCCGACGGTCCCTCTTCTGCCTGAAGAGTGGGTCCAGCTCGACTCAGACGGTCCCTCTTCTGCCTGAAGAGTGGGTCCAGCTCGACTCAGACGGTCCCTCATCTGCCTGAAGAGTGGGTCCAGCTCGACTCAGACGGTCCCTCTTCTGCCTGAAGAGTGGGTCCAGCTCGACTCAGACGGTCCCTCATCTGCCTGAAGAGTGGGTCCAGCTCCAGTCTCCTTGTGTCCGTCTGTCCGTCTGTGAGAGTCGGATCTCTCCTTCACTGGAACTCCTCCAGGTTTCTACGCTTTTTTCCCAAAGAGGTTTTTTTTGTAGTTTTTCCTGGCCGAGAAGGAGAGTCTAAGGACAGAGGACCCTGGGACATCGTCCCTCGCCACCACAGACATTGTCTGACTTCATCGCCACCACAGACATTGTCTGACTCCATCGCCACCACAGACATTGTTGATTCATTTCTCCCTGTGGCCCTCAGAGGCAACTGTTGTTGTGATTTTGGGCCTTACAAAAATAAATTGATTTGATTTGATTTAAATGGAATATAAAGGGAAGAAAATAAGTGATCAACTTGAAAGGTTATGAAATGTGAAATGTATAATGTATAATGTACAATGTACAATTGACATGACAGTAGCTGAAGAAACGCAATGGCATATTATACAGCCACTATTGTTTGCACTAACTAAGAGAGTTTTTTATCTGCTACAACATAACTACATGCAATGTTAATGAGATTATGAATTTAGATGGGAAATGTACCAGTTCATATG
>NW_027315801.1:28028070-28033070 GCF_026437365.1 Eucyclogobius newberryi
AGTGGGAGTTTAGTTCATAGAAAACACAATAGGTATAAAATAAATTTAAAAAGCAGCAGATTTCATAATCATACACCTCATCTACTTGGTTTTCTCTTTCTTTAGAAGACCGGTGGTGGGGCCTTTCTGCGTGCGTGCATGTTTATCCCTTCTCTTTCCAGTAAAGTCCATATTTGGGTCTCCAAAAGGAATACCATGTCAAGATATTTTCTTCACAGAGGTTCATTTGAAAAGTGGTCAAACACAAGTGTTAAGTGTTTGTAGGCTTATTGGGAAATGAATGGCATTAAATGTGATATAAGTAATGTATTGAGTTTTGAAAGCTGACTATTCAAATTATTGTATGTTTGATGAAGGCATTCCTCAATTATTAGAGCCAATTAAGTGTATTTCTAGCATAACCTTGCAAATTTGTAAGGGGACTTGGGGACTTGGGGACTTGAAAACATACAAATGGGATGAGATAGTTTACATCCAAGCTCTTAACCATGGTCTTCACTGGTTTATTGAGCAGTTAAAGTGTGCATGTATATCCAGGCCAGACAATAAAGTATTTTGTCATTGAAGTCAGTTCTTTACGACAGTTCTGTTATTCAGGAACATTTACAATGTGCATGGCTGTATCCTGGGTCCCACTTTTAAAAGGCTCGCAGCCTCCCGTTGACTGGCCACTACTAGAACACACACAACTTTCTTCTTACATTATCTCCAAAGCACTAGCATGAGAATAGATATTTACACAAACACACAGTTACCAATAAAAACTATGAAAATGTTGCCTCGAGGGGCGACAGTGAAAAACATATTAAACAATGTTCATAGGTTCATCCCATGTCCTTAGATAAATGTCCCAAGGTCCCCTGTCCCTCTTTCTTGGCCAGGAAAAACTACTAAACATCTTTGAGATAAAGAAGAAAGCTTGAGGAGTTCCACGTGGAAGAAGAGGTCCGACTCCCTCAGACGGACAGGCGGACACGCCATGCTTTCTGATAATGTACCTAATCTCAGCATTTAAAGAGTAAACAGAATTGGACCGAGTACTGAACCCTGTGGCACACTGTAGGTTACTTTAGAACAAGGTGAAGAGCTCTGGTTTACATGAACAATTTGGTACCTATCCAATAAACAGGATATAAACAAGCTGAGGGCTGTTCCTCGGACACCTACATCACATTCTAACCTCTGCAGTAGAATGTTGTGGTCGATGGTGTCAAACGCTGAGCTGAGGTCCAACAGAACCAGGATTGAGACCAGTCCGTCGTCAGCAGCAAATAACAAATCATTTGTGACTTTAACTAGTGCAGTTCCAGTGCTGTGGTGCGCTCTGAACCCTGACTGGAAAACTTAAAATAAGTTATTGTCCTGTAGGGTTAGCCATGATGCCATATGCCATATGGCCGTGCCGCGGCTCCTGAAACTGCTGGGCTATTTGACCGCGCCGCGGCTCTGTAGCCACGGCCTTGACTAAAATTCTTTCAAGGATTTTAGAGACAAAGTGAAGACTTTAGATAGGTCTGTAGTTTACCAATGGGCCATGATCAAGATTAAGCTTTTTCAAAAGCAGTTTAATGACTTCATGTTTGAAGGAGTGTGGAACATAACTAATTTCTAATTAAGTACTTATTATATTAAGAATAGAATCTATAATTAGGGGGGGATGTCTTTGAGGAGTCTGCTTGGAATCGGGTCTAGGACACAAGTGGAGCTTTTAGAGGACATAACGGCTGAAGTTATCTCTGCTTGATCAACAGCGGTGAACCTTTCTAGTGTTACTGATGGATTTATCTGGGACACTAGTTTTACAGCTTGGGCTTGTTCATGTCTAATAGTGGGAGTAATTTCACCTAATTTATCTCTGATTGTTTTTATTTTATTGTTAGCCTGGCTACAGTGCTGAAAAGAAATCAAGTGTTATTTTTGTCAACGTCTATTACATTTAATTAGTATCTGGTTTGCCCCTCCTTGATCCGCCTCCTTAACATGGTGGAGGGTTTTGAGCGCCAGAATGATCCCAGGAGCTAGGTTGTCGGGAGCTTCAAGCCCCTGGTAGGGTCTCCCAAGGCAAACAGCCTTTAGAAGCCCCCTATGACGAGTGCTACAATGAGGCCAGTTACGTCGCTTGGATTGGCGTTACTGGGGCCCCATCCTGTAATCAGACCTAGGGTGGGTTCTCAACAGCAAGTGTCTGGTGGTGGGTTTTTCCCTGAGGGGCCCGGTCGGGCACAGCCCGAACAAGCGACATGGGGCCGTCCTCCTATGGACCCACCACCTGCAGGAGGATCCGTAAGGGGCCAGTGCAGAGAGACTAGATATAGTTGGCCTCACCTCCACGCACAGTTCGGGCTCTGGAACCCATCTCCTTGAGAGGGGCAAGACACTCCACTTCTCTGGTGTTGCCCATGGGGAGAGGCGGCGGGCTGGGGTGGGCTTGCTTACAGCCCAATAGCTCAGTCGCCACGTGTTGGAGTTCACCCCAGTGAACAAGAGGGTCGCGGCCCTCCACCTTCGGGTTGGGTACAGGTCTCTCACTGTTGTGTCTGCCTACGGGCCACACAGCAGTGCAGAGGGCACCCGACCTATTTTGCACTGTCTCACCTGCACATGAGTCCTCTAGTGCTTATTCAACAATGAACTTCATCCAGATACTTTGATTTCCTCAACCAGCCCAGTTATTTGTTGTTATACCTTGAAATGTTTCGACTGCCTGTTTACAGTCACGTGATGCACCTTCTGCATTCTGACTTATTCAGAACAGTATCACAAGTTTGAGAAAGCATGAACGCTCTTTGTTTCTGTTCCATGTACTATGAGCATGTTTTGGTTCTGTCTCACTCTCAATCCATAATGTGGTTTTCCCTTTTGCAATGGTGGCTCTTTTCATTTTAGTGCTTGTGTATGTGTTCCTTATGTTTCTTTTTCACATTCTGTTTGACGTTCTTTTTTGTGGTGGTGTAAGCCTTCCCTATTTCCTGTTTCCCCGATGTAGGTTTTATTCTGACAGAGAAAATAAAAGTAGCTAGACTTGAAGAAGACCAAGAGACAAAGATTACTTTTTGGATTAACTCTTAACTTGAGATGAAGCCCAAAACTTATAAATCATTTTTACTTACTTGCCTGAAAATACTTTCCCCCTACATTCTCTGCAGTAATTCACCTCCTACACCAGGGATCACCAGTAAAGTTTCACTGAGTTCCAGTTTGAGAACATTTCCACAAGTCGGGGTCCAACTTCACAGCGTTTTTGCCCTTTGCCACTTTTATATTATAATTATATATAATATAATATAATAAATACATTATTATATTATAACACATGTAAAAAGAGTTATAATAGGCCTAGTTATTTTTCACAATTTATCAATTAATTATATTTCATATTAAATAGTCAAATTTTAGTTTTGAAATAAAATGTGTTATTGCTCTTTAAAAAGTTTATTTGAGGTAGAATATAAAGCTGACATGAGATGCTTTTGTTCTGATCAGAACAACACACTGGACTGTGACTTTCCTCTGCACTCCTCGCTGCACTTCTCTGTTTTGTCAGAATAAAACAGAAATCACGACTGATCTGAGCAAGCTCGCGGGCATGGCACGCCGGCAGCCAGTCTGGGCCCTATTTGTTGAGAGAGGGAGCGAGCGAGAGAGAGAGAGAGAGAGAGAGAGAGAGAGAGAGAGAGAGAGAGGAGAGAGAAAGAAAGAAAGAGAGAGAAAAAGAGAGAGAAAGAGAAAAACAGAGAGAGAAAGAGAGAGAGAGCGAGTGAGAGAGAGAGAGAGAGAGAGAAAGAAAGAGAGAGAAAGAGAAAAACAGAGAGAGAGAAAGACAGAGAGAGAAAGAGAAAAAGAGAGAGAAAGAGAAAAAGAGAGAGAGAAAAGGAGAAAAAGAGAGAGAAAAAGAGAAATAGAGCGAGAGAGAGAGAAAAAGAGAGAGAAAGAGAAAAACAGAGAGAGCGAAGGAGAGAGAGAGAAAGAGAAAAAGAGAGAGAGAGAAAATGAGAAAAAGAGAGAAAAAGAGAAAGAGAGACAGAGAGAGAGAAAGAGAGAGAAAGAGAGAGAAAGAGAAAAACAGAGAGAGAAAGAGAGAGAGAGAGAAAGAGAGAGAAAGAGAAAAACAGAGAGAGAGAAAGAGAAAAAGAGAGAGAGAGAGAGAAAATGAGAAAAAGAGAGAGAAAAAGAAAGAGAAAAAGAGAAAGAGAGCGAGAGAAAGAGAGAGCGAGAAAGAAAGAGAGAGAAAAACAGAGAAAAACAGAGAGAGAAAGAGAGAAAGAGAAAAAGAGAGAGAAAGATAAAAACAGAGAGAAAAAGAGAGAGAGAGAAACAGAGAGAGAAAGAGAGAAAGAGAGAAAGAGAGAAAGAGAAAAAACAGAGAGAGAGAAAGACAGAGAGAGAAAGAGAAAAAGAGAGAGAAAGAGAAAAAGAGAGAGAGAAAAAGAGAGAGAAAAAGAGAAATAGAGCGAGAGAGAGAGAAAAAGAGAGAGAAAGAGAAAAACAGAGAGAGCGAAGGAGAGAGAGAGAAAGAGAAAAAGAGAGAGAGAGAAAATGAGAAAAAGAGAGAAAAAGAGAAAGAGAGACAGAGAGAGAGAAAGAGAGAGAAAAAGAGAGAGAAAGAGAGAGAAAGAGAAAAACAGAGAGAGAGAAAGAGAAAAAGAGAGAGAGAGAGAGAAAATGAGAAAAAGAGAGAGAAAAAGAGAGAGAAAAAGAAAGAGAAAAAGAGAGAGAGAAAGAGAGAGCGAGAAAGAAAGAGAGAGAAAAACAGAGAAAAACAGAGAGAGAAAGAGAGAAAGATAAAAACAGAGAGAAAAAGAGAGAGAAAAAAAGGTTTCTGTTGAATACATTTGGCATGTCTTCTTTTGAATATACTTTTGTTCATTCGTTTATAAAGATAAAAAGGGTTGCTGTTTTTTTCCTTGAGCCACACGAACAACAATAAACAGAGATGAAGGAGCTTTCATGTCCCACACATTCTCCAGGGACCACTGGAGCTACTGGTGGCTTCAGGGAAG
>NW_027315801.1:28038070-28117964 GCF_026437365.1 Eucyclogobius newberryi
CATGCAGATCCTGGGCAGCCCCTCGAGAACTAAAGGAGAGAGTGATGGAAAAAGTAATACGAATCAATTTGATTACGATTAAGAGGCTCACGAGCCGATGCTATTTACACCTTTCTTATAAAATCTAATGGACTACAAAATAGAATAGTAGAATTTTATGTAGAGGCTGGATTAGGCTTTTTCTATTTGGGCTGGCATTTAAAAAAATGTATTTTCTTCTGGACAGACTCTGCACACCTGAAAAGGCACTCTGCTGGCTTCAGATAAAAATCCTGCTCATTCTTGATTCATTTATTAAGTTTACGTTTCAGCCCCTCCGACCTTCATTAATCATGATCCATTATAACCTTTTCCAAAAAGTAACTCAAAAGGAAATAAAATAAAGCCGCAAGCAAATCCTGAGCAGATAGATATCTGACAGGAAGTACTTTGTTGAACTTGGTATCTGTGTCTCAGACCACAGGCCCCTAACCTGTGGGGCGCTTCAAGGGTCAGTCCTAGGTCCCCTTCTGTTCAACCTCTACATGCTGCCATTAGGTCAGTTGATACGCAGTGAAAATGTGTCCTATCACAATTATGCAGACAACACTGAGTTCTATGTTTCACTGTCGGCAGGTGAATATGGACCAGTGGATTCACTCACTGGATCCAACAGATCAGTTTGTGGATGCAAAACAACTTTCTCCAGCTGAACTCAGACAAGACGGAAATCATCGTCTTTGGCCACAGAAACAAAGAGAAAGTGTTAGCGGTCACCTCCAGAGTCTCACTCTAAAACCTACAAACCAAGTTAGAAATCTGGGGATAATAATGGACTCAGACTTGAACTTTAACAGCCACATCAAATCAGTAACATCAGCTGCTTTTTACCATCTAAAAACATTGACAAAATCAAAAGTGTAAATTTGGAGAGACTTATCCATGCGTTTGTCTCCAGTAGATTAGACTACTGTAACGGCCTGCTCACTGGCCTCTCCAAACGAGCTGTAAAACAGCTGCAGTACATCCAGAACGCTGCTGCTCGGGTCCTGACTAGAACCAGGAAGTACCATCACATTAGTCCTGTTCTCAGGTCTCTGCACTGGCTCCTGTGGCTCAGAGAATAGACTTTAAAGCAGCTCTGCTTGTGTACAAGTCTCTCCATGGCCTAGCACCAAAGTACATCTCGGACATGTTAGTGTCACATGAACCATCTCGGACTTTGAGGACCTCGGGGACAGGCCTCCTGCTGGTGCCCAGAGTCAGGACTAAACATCGACCGGCCTCCTGCTGGTGCCAGAGTCAGGACTAAACATGGGGGATCTGCGTTTCAGTTTTATCCAGCTAAAATCTGGAGTCTTCCTGAAGATGTGAGACAGGCTTCTACAATGTTCAAATCCAAGCTAAAAACTATTTTTTTTTTTAGCTCTCTATCATGTCTTAAACTGTTTTGTGATTTCTGTAATTTCGTTGTGATTTTAATGCATTTTTTTCCTGTTGTGTGAAGCACTTTGAATTGCCTTGTGTATGAAATGTGCTCTACAAATAAACTTGCCTTGCCTCGCATGGCGGCACAGAGATGGGCTTCCGGAATAAGGTGAATAGCCTGAAAATGATGGTATTATTTTTCACACCCCTAAAAACCAAGGACTAACGTCTTACTTGCACTTCAAACTCCACCTTGTAGGTGTGGCTTCCGCAAGGTGGAGTTTGAAGTTCAAGTATTTGAGTCCTCCCCTGCAAGTGCTTGACTCCTCCCCTGCAAGTGCTTGACTCCTCCCCTGCAAGTGCTTGACTCCTCCCCTGCAAGTGTTTGACTCCTCCCCTGCAAGTGTTTGACTCCTCCCCTGCAAGTATTTGACTCCTCCCCTGCAAGTATTTGACTCCTCCCCTGCAAGTATTTGACTCCTGTCCAAATACAGTCTGAAAGATGCAGCTAAATATGGTACAGCTCCTTTTTTCTTTAAAAAAATGAATACATTGTTACATGGTCTCTGATAAAAAAAAAAAAAAAAGACTAAATTAAACTGTATACAACAAACACATTTTTAGCAGCTAAGACATTTCTAGGACACTTAACTGGCTTTCATAATGGCACAATTAAAGACAAAACATTGTAAACGCTCAAACTAATTCTTAGTCAGCTCCAAGCTCCTTTCTCAACAGATCACATTTTGCATTCAAACACTTCTCTGAATGGCTGTTGTAGGGGTGTCACCTGATAGTATAACTCGTATATGAATCAAATCTATTATGGTCATACGTTCATTCACGCGCTGCTTGTACTCGACAGCTGTGGTCGTGTCTCCTGCCTCTGTTGTCTCTCTGAATTATGCTGTAGGCTGATCTACGGACCCAGTGCACTCACAGCATCGTGCCTTTGCTGGTGGCAACAAGCTGCTCTGACTGGAGCAAAGATTAACCATGACATACTGCTTGCACTTGCACTTCAAAGACCCATGGACTTCAGCTGCAAACCATTGGAAAAGCAGTACCGGGCAAAGTCAGGTTTGAATAAGACTCTAGGTGAATGTGAAAGAAATGTGTCAATCTAGAAATAAAGGTACCACTTTATAATTTGTACACCCTAATTAGTCATAATGAAAAGACTTAAGTCACAAAAATAATATATATGTATATTTTAGCTAAGTAGCTACCTAATTAAGAGGTTAGAAGAAACTATAGATATACTATATATATATATATATATATATATATATATCCGCACTGCCAAGGACACTTTCAAGTCCGTCCTAGTTGACATTTCTTTGTGAATGTAACTCGTGTCATCCTATACATCCTATGGAAACATTCAAAAGGACAATACCACTCAACACTGTGTTGCGTGCGTGTCCCATATCCTGTACTGATAATAAACTGCATCAGACATCCAGAGTCCCCTGCCTCTCTTTACGATAGACAAATATTTGTTTTGATTTTGTTCCATTCTTTGTTTGAGGAATGTAGGAAGGTTTCAATCATTTGTGCAACAATTCAGAAAACATCTTGTCTTTATTTGTTTATTTTTTTGGCCCATTGGCTTTTATTAGACAGGACAGCACAGCATGAAATGGGACGAGCGAGTCAGGATTCGGACTCCGAATCCCGGTTCTGACAATTTACTGCATGTCCTCCCTTCTTTCTTGTCCCCATTTCACGTTGAACTTTCCTGTCTAATAAAGCCAAAAAGTGTTTTTTTTTTTTAAAGAAAGAAACTGCAATTACTTTGAGGTGAAAATTGCCTTAAATTGGCCAAAAATGTTTTATTATCAAAGCAGTGTTAACCCTGCAACTAGCTGGCCCCTGTCTAGGGTGCAGTCAGTCACCCGCGACCCCTGACTGGAACAAGTGGTAGAAAATTAATGAATTATCATAGAATCCTGGCGTGACAGCCAGTCTGCTCATATGGGCGCTTCCTACAGCACACACTAACACACTCACACGTGGGAAAGATGTCTTGCCCACACAACAGTCCTGACAGTGTAATCCTCAACAGATTGATTTGGAGCATTTGGAGCTTTCAAATCTCATGAGATATCAGATTACTTTGCTGTTCTGTATGCATTTTGTAGTAAGACTTAAACCCCGGGGTGTTTCTCTTCACAATGTATTTCATTACATCACAGTCGATTGAGGATTTTGCAGTTATTTAATACTTTTTCAGAAACGTAATTAAGTGAATGTATGCACTTGTTAATGATAAACTCAAAATGGAGATGAGCTATTCATTTGTATGCATCCTTCCAATTACAACGAAGAGAGAGAGTGAGAATATGTATGAAACATTAAGGACCTGACTGTGAAGTGTGAGAGAGAGCTCCGAGGGAGATTTAAGAGGAGTGGAGCGCGGAGCTGCTCAGAGTAGACCAGAGATAGAGAGGGAGGCAAGAGCGAGCGAAGGGGGAGGCACTGAGAGGCAACAACCAACAGCAAATGAGCACAACACGGCAGCACAGCGGCATGTCTGTGTCTGTCTAACACACGAGAGCTCAGCTGCTTCTGCTCTCACTGTGAGGCTCCGGCACAACAACAACAGGCTCTCCCTGAAAAATCTGCAGAGGTCCACAGCCCCGGTCCACAGTCCCGGTCCACAGCCCCGGTCCACAGCCCCGGTCCACAGCCCCGGTCCACAGCCCCGGTCCACAGTCCTGGTCCACAGTCCTGGTCCCAGACCCCGGACCACTCATGGGAAGTGAAGGTTTGACAGGAGCAGACTTGGTCTCATCCCAACACTCATGAACTCCAGCCTCTCGTGGCATACCCTCTCACTAAGGTAAGTGCTGCTTTTAAACATTCAGTCTGTGGAATATTAGACATCACTCAATATATTGTTTACTTTAACTGTGCAAAAGTTTGAGTGAGATTTAAAAAAAATGCTAAATGCTTCATAACGTTCTCGTTGTCATGAGCATTTACAACAAAGTAACTATTTTTCTGGTATGTTTTTTTATAATCACTAAATGTGTTGTAGTAGAGTAGTCTCCATTATCTTTGAGTTTGTTCTAGTTTTGAATATATATTATTTTTTTTATAATAATTCATTTTTGATTTGGCTATTTTTCTTAATGATAAAACTTATGGCGGTGGTTTGCGACTGTACTATATGTGGATCATGTTTCTGGTGTTGCTGGTGTCAGTTTCATAGATTGTTGTGCCTGGTCAAACCTGCTTTCACTCTGCCTTCATCAGAATGGGTTTTCCAGCTGCCGTTGCCTTTGAGGACTTTTGATACAGCTATAAATGTGTTTTCAATGCGGATCTTGATCATTAACCACATTATGAATGACTTTGGATTCCTCATGTGGCTTACATTAGAGATGACGTAAGAGTCATGCAGATGTTCTGTATGTTATGGTACTAATGATGTATTACGGTAGTGCTCTTTTGGATATAGGGGGAGGATCTACGCTCTCTCTGGCTCTGATAACGGATGCATTTGTTATTCATATTCCCCCGAATCACAACAGGGCATTATTAAAACATCTCTTTAAGCTGTTTTCACAAATAATGCACAAGTGACTATTCACACAGGGTTTTGTAATGCAAAATAAAATGTAATTTAATTTGATCAGATATGGTTAAGTGGATTAAGTGCAGAGAGAGGCTGTTTGTTCAGTGGCTACAGGGATAATTGAATACACCATCCCACACTAGTTACACGCTGATCTGATAAATTGAGGTTTGACTCAATGTTTAGCAGTGAAAACATCACGCACAGGGACATTTTATTCACGCATAATGTATGTATGTATTTTCAAAATGACAGCAAGTCAGCTGAAGATCAACCGAATAAGAAAAATACATATGAAACATTTGAACCTTTAATCCCTTTCCATTCTTTTGGCAAGAATGATTAAACAAGAACAAATGAATAATTCAAATTACTGTACCAACCCTGTGTGTTCAGAGTTATTATTGGTCATAAGAGTGCTCAAGATGAAACAATGTATTCCCCCATTAAGACAGCATTATTCACATGCTGATGTCAATTAACCCCTTTGAAATCTGACAGCGTTACAAAGACTGCTTGTCCTTGTACTCATAACGCCGTCGTCTTTAAAGCTTTGCAAAAAAATATTATTTGAGTGTGCTATTCATACTTGTTTGAAGCGTGAGATTGCAGAGAAAAAAGAGCACTTTTGTGGAATCCAATAATGTCGGCGGTGTACCTCCAGATGCCTGCCAGTAATAACAATCATTGATTATTATTGATTATCATTGACAATCCCTGTTGGCAACATCCTGCGAGGCAGTCTGCACTCTTCAAATCCAACTTTAAGGAATTGCATTTTGCCTTTACTGCTCCAGGAATGGAGTGAAGCTGGAGGGAACAGATGCATTACCACGGAACAGTGTTGTTTGAAATACAGGGTTAAATAAAACCATGTTAAGGTTTAATCAGCTAAAAGAATGAAGGGAGTGACACATATTTCTAAATATTCCTGTTACAAAAGTACAGGATTGATCAATACAATTTAGTAATTCATGGACATATCTGGAACCAGTGAAACGTTTTAGTTGTATAATTGAGAGCCAAAAAAAATAAAAGGCTATCTTGTGTCATGTCATAAGAAAACAACAGAAGAACATGTATTTAAGCTGTTTATTTACACCTGAATGTGGAGAGATTCACAAGTCAAACAGAAAACCATTCTGAGTGAGATGAAATGCACAAGGCCATATTACAGGGCTGTAACTAACAATTATTCTTTTGATGAATTGATTATAGTTGTTTAGTAACAAAAGGCCTATGAATGGGATTTTTACGTTCAACCTGGATGAAAAACATATCATGTGGATGTAATTTCTGCTTTGTGTGAGTCCTAAACCTCTTCACTCAGCACATAACATGTTTTGTTGTCTCTATATAGTTCAGATAACAGTGTTTTTATTACTAAATTGGTTGGTGATTATCTAAATAATCAATAATTTGCAATTAATCAATTAATTTGTTCAGCCCTACACAGACGCTTGCTTTCTTGTGACTGTGCCGCTTCTGTGTCGCTGCTAAACACTCTTCACATAGAGATATCGACTTAAAACAGCTCATTATGGGTGGAACTTTATTGACAAATATCTTAACATTATGTGGGACTTGGATAAATACTTGATGGAACAATTGTGTTTTACTGTTAAGGCTTGCAAATAATTTTAGACATAGGGTCTACTGTATATTATTTTAAAAGGGTGCAAGCCAAACATTCTGAAACTCAAAAAGCAAAAAGGAAGCTCATTCTTTATGTTACCAAAACTGGGAGTGGGATTACTTCTCACTCCAGTGCAATATAGTTAGAACCTACCTGACTCTTGGTGTGCTGACACATGGAATGGTGAAGGTCGGGTCAGTGTGTGTAAATGAAAGAAGTGGGATTTGTGAGTGAGAACACAAACACATGGATGTCCCAGGCTGTCACACTGTCCATCACATGACTCATGGGAGAAGGTGCTAACCACACTCACACACACTCACACACGTAATATTCTATGTCATCAAACATTAAATACTACACTGATATAGTAAGTGTAGGAGGCATTGGGAGTAGTTTGAACATTCATGTTGTGCAGCGCTGCTCATGGACAAAATGGACCATATGGATTATGTATCTAAAATCTAAACTTTTATTATTATTATTTTTAAATAATTGCGAAAATGTTTGCTCAGTTATGCTACAGGTTATAAAATACACAAATTCTTATTAGATTGGGATTAACAACTGTTTTTTAACTTTCTGTTAGTAGTTAGTAGTAGTAATAAGGACGTCAAGATTTTTTGGTTAAATGGATAAATGTGAATATTCAGGTCAAAATATAATCATACATCTATAATAAAGAGCTAAAAAAAAAAAGAAAAAAAAAGAATTGTGCATAATAATTGTGAAATTGTAAATTTAAGGGCAATATTAATTATCTTTAATTCAATGTATAATTCAAAACATCTTCTGTAAATGTAGAAAAGTACATCAGCTTAATCTTGTTATTCAGAAAGTTTGATTTCATAAAACTGGTCACAAACTTGATGAAGTGTTGTTTGATCATGGTCTCAGTAAACGTGAATAATCTCACAATAATCTGTAACACCATCATTTTATACCATAACATCCCCATATAGTAGTTGTATTAAGTATTTACTGTTTTCACATTTACTATTGCGCTAATTTGGATTAATTAACAACAATATTAAACAAGCATTTTCCCTGTTTTGTTTTTTTACACATGTATTCTGTGTATTTTGCCTGACCTTTATAAAACTGTATAAATGAGAGCACCCTACTGATGCGGGCTGGTGAGAATACATTATACATTCCCCATTTACTTACATATGCACATTTCTAATGCGTTTTCATACGGCTGTGTGTTTTGTGCTTCATTTTATGCTTTTTAATGGAGACGCGTATATTTTTCAGGCACTTATTAGAGACCTATGACATAAGTAGATCATCCTTTTATATTTTGTTCATTGTAAACGGCAATATTGATATAAAATGGCTTATCAATAGAGAGTTCAAATCTGCAGAACGTATAAGCCCTCTTCATAGTGACATTTTTTTCATAACAAGCAGCAGATTATCAATAACTATTAGTTTCTATTTGTTTTATTAAAAGTTTGACACTGTTGAACATACGTGTATCACTCAAGAATTGAATATATATAGAAGGTAATGATGTGTCTTCATATTTCAGATTATGGAGACTTGCGTGTCTTGTAGATATTCAGCCAATTCATAAAATGTAAATATCTGACATTAAAGCTGATAAATATTACTGAAGGAGACATACCTGTACATGTGGCGACAGACTGGTCATATAAAGGTCACTGGTGATCGTCTTTCCGTGTTGCGCAAGGACAGGGCCATGTCACTGTGAAGAAATGTGTCCGGAATGTTCACCTCACAAGCTCCAAGGAAGTCCTGCAATTGTTTTTGTAGAGCATGACCTATGACTCCTCGATTGTACTCATATGCCCCTTTTCCATTCGTCCCGACTCGACTCGGCTCGGCTCTGAGCTCGTGGTCCACTCAGCCCTGATTGCATTTCCATTACAAGTGGTGCTGTTTAAAGCTGGGCGTGGAAGAAGTTCAGTTCGATAGACACCACAACACAATTGCTGCATTACAATAAGGTATAAAACTATAAAACGTCAGCAAAACTGCCACAGTGATCATCAATAAAGCAGAGCAAAGCAGACGGAAATACGGACACAGAAGAAAGGACACAAACAAGGAGAATATGAACAGGACAAATTAACATTTACTCCCCTTGTGAAGCTAAAGTTAACTACAGCGTTCTCATTCATGTCCTTGTTGTGTGGAACCCAGTCCACAAAACATCGCTATTAATCCAGTTTAAAGCATTCTTTATATAAAATTAAAACATTAAAGGTTGAATGGACGATTTTTTTGGCACAAATCTGAGTCTTATTTCCTCGTGGCGTGGACTGTCGATTAGTCCTGCCACGTATAAATCATAAAACGCACTTATCGCTCACCTGCAGCCTCGTGCGGCTCGTCCCCACGTTTCCGCGTGTCCAAGCGCATTGATCTATCATAATATAGCTCCCTCAATGTACGGGACAAAATTAGGACGGAGATAGACTGTTTGAGCTGACTCAGAAGAGACGGAAATCTAGGGAGACGAGAGATGCGATGCGCTCTGTTGCGCTAATAAACAAACGCACGTGTGTGTTGTATCAGTCCGCACGGGCACTCCCCCGTGCGTTCTCAAATCGCCGAAAAATTGTCCATTGCGCCTTTAAGGAAAAGTAGATCTTCACATGAGTTTATTTATAATCCATGCTGGAAGAATCGGTAAGGCTGCTGCAGATTATACAGTAAATTCAATTCCTGTGCAGTTTATCGTACATTTTCTGTGTCTTTATATCTAGATCTATAGAACTACTGTACCGCATTTTAAAAATGATACTACAGTTTGGACATTTAAACTAGAAGTGCAGCGCTGCTCTCATTTTCTTTGTCGTCTTAAAGCGAGTGGTTTTACTCTGCACAGGAGGAAACAGCTGATGCTAGCTGCGCTAGCTTTAGCACAACCTTTGTTTATTATTACAAGTGTGCAGACTTTCTAGTCTTTGCTCCCGTGGGTCATACTGAGGTTATAACGCTCTCTTGATGTTTATGGTCTGCATTTTGTCTCATGTTTATACATTGTTAAGCCTCTGAACTGGTGTAGTATGTTTAAGGAGAGCACAGTGTGTGGCATCGGCTGCAGAAACATGACATTTTTACTCAATCAGCGTCTGACACACGTGGACATCACGTTTAGTTCCTGCTCGGCTCGACTTGGCGCAAGAGGGAAGAGGATACTAAAAAGTATCTGGTCTGAGGAGGTAGCACCGAATGGAAATCCACTGAGTCGAGTAGAGTCAAGTAATGTAGGATTTTAACCTCATCCTAACAACGTGTTTGGGTTTGTGTTTTAAGGTGAAATGACTTAGAGAATACACTGTCTCCTCAGCTGAGAACCATAGCCTGCTCATTTATGGTAAAAGTATTTTAAGTTGTTGATTCTTAACACTAGGAATACATATAAATGTTGAATCAGGCAATTGGTTAAGGAGATTGGGCCCAAAACAAGTTACACATTAAATGGTTTTACTTGACATCTCTGCAGAAGTATTGGTTGATACTGGGAATAAGCAGATATTGAATCAAAGTATTGCTATGAAGCTCCTCTGGCACTTTCTTGTCAATCAAAACAGAGGAGGCAGTCATTTAGAGGCATAGCATAACCAGCATCAGGATTTTTTAAACTTTAAGAAATCCTGATGCTGGTTATGCTATGCCTCTAAATCACTGTATTCACAATATTACTTTCAAATTGAATGACTTGGCAACAATGTTTTTGAGTTGAAAATAATAATATGTTAAACCAACCGACATATAATTATTTTCAACTCAATTTGAAAGTAATCTACCAGCTCTCTTTACTCAAAATGGCTGATTCCACCTTGAATTTCCATCCAATCAAAGCAGTGCCAGACCTTCTCTGTGTAAGCAGTAGCTCCATCAAGCCAAATCAACCAATCCCATGCATGTTGTTTTATTTTACTTAATTCCAGGTAGGTTGACATGTTTAGTCCTGGGGGCATGTGATTGAGTCTACTTGGCACGTTACTGTATCAAGCCCAACGCTCTGGGAGCCAGGGTACAGAACACACTTGTTATACCAGGGGGGCTCAACTATGTGCGGCCGATTAGCTTCTGTTGATTAAAGGAAAATCTGAATCCCACTGGAAATCATGGCTGCCCCAGGGACCAGAGCTGTGGCGGGGCCGCGGTCCGGAGAATATAGCGTGTTGCTTATAGACTCAGGGTAGACTCTGTTATGGGAACGAGAGACTGGATCTGGGTAATCCTCCTTAGCCCCTGTTACTCTACTAAAATTATGTTAGGGTGTGTTTTATGAAAATAAGCCATCACTAAAGAATGTGGCTCCACTTCTGGACCTAAAATTAGACAGAGCAAACATGAGACATATTAAGAGAAAAAAAATCAAAATTCTGATGAAATGAGAAATAATATACAATTTAAAAAAAACTCTTCCTCACCCTCCGCGGACGGTCTCTATTTCTCCCTTCAAGAGCTCGGGTCCTCTACCAGAGGCCCCTGGGAGCTTGAGGGCTCTGCACAGTATCTTTGTTGTTCCTGCACTGCACTTTTCTGGACCGAGATGTCTGATGTTTTTTTCTATATACCTCTGAGTTATATGTTCATCACATCTGCCAACTAGTAATCATTAGCTTCAGCCTCTAGTTTGTGAAGTCCACTTTTTGGCCCTAAACCCACTGACAAAATCAGACAAGAAATGTGACTCGTAAAACAATCCAAAAAACGTGTTTCTATAATAATAAAGATCTTCTAGAACTAAGTTTCTTCAGAAAGACTACTTTGTAATTCTAGTAATTGTAACTGCCGTACTTTGTAGTTCTAGTATTTATGTGGGCCACTATCATTGCATGACGAAGTTCTAAACTTATAGTGGAACTTTTAACCTCATAATGAAAAAACAAGACCGACAAATACCAAAACTAATGCTGCCATGATCATACTGCATACGCTACAATTACTACTAACTACTAACCACAAGTTCTAGAATAATCATATTTATATCCAAACAAAACAAATTGGCACAACACAGCATAAGCCAAAAGTCAAGGTAAATGGTGGAGTTAAAAGACTTTAATTTCCTGAAAGTAATTGGCTCATGTGCCACCAATAAATGCTTTATTGAATAAAGATTTGTTCAGCAATAACATCCAAATTGAATTAAGCAGTGAAGTTTGGAGTCACCCTGATGTTTTCATTAGCAATGATAATGTATTCAAGTCCAGTGCAGTGTTTGAAACTATAAATAAACTCATTAACAGCTTATTGGCACCAGTGGGGATAGAACACATATTGTATTCTAAAATAGCCTCTTGCTGGGAAAACTTTCCTCATTATTCTTACTCCAGACAGTAATATATTATGATCATGACTCTTATTGGTGGCCACATTTTGATCAGAGGCATTAAATCTGGAGTACATGACTTTCAAACTGTGAAAGGAATAAATAAGTATTTTTAAACTGTTTCCTGCACCAGAACAAGAAGCTATGAATTACAGTTGAATGCAAACCAAAATAAAAGTATTTTGATTGTTATTTTTATTTTTTAAATTGCACAGAAAACAACGTGTCGTAAGCGGACTTTAATCTGAACAAACCTGACTCTTCCTTGGCCTGGAGGAGCCTCCACCTGCTGGTTTCTATGGAAATGTTATTTGTTATCTTTGGTTATAATAATCCATTGTATGGAATAAAATATAATTATCTGTATGGATAATGTTCAGAAATGTGCTTTTTTTACTTTCCAGAAGGTTATCGGTTCAGATTTTAGCTGCATAAAACTGATATTTAGTCCTGACTCTGACCACCACCGGGAGGCCGGCCCCTGAGGGCCCCAGAGTCCAATCATATACATGTGCATCAATCAATCCATCAATCCATCGATTAAATAACTTTATTTATCACCTAATGGCAAATTAAGCACATTTAGCAGTTAAGATACATGAAAAAACAAGTTCTCAGTGCAGCATCATAGACTGGTCTGGTCATTAGAGAGGGCAGTTTGAGGAGAATAAAAGCCCTCAGGACAAAAGTGTTCCTCCTCTGTGTTCGGAAACTCAGGCACCTCAGTCAGTATCTGGGGCGAGTCAAGTGAACTTCTTTTCCCTTTCCTTGTTTTTGGTTTGGTGTTGAGATGACATGCCGTTCCTTGAAGTATTTCCACTAGAAGTTCTCCATCCAAGTCTCAGTTGCATTTCAGAAGTGCTTGGTTAACTTTGTGCCCGGTCTCCAGCTCACTTCACACAAACCTGCAGTCCTTAACTTATGTATTTTACACCACACAAGCTGCTTTCATTAAGTAGTAAAAAAACAAAAGATGACAACACACTTAGGGCGCCAGTCACTCAACAGCAAGAGCAGTGACCGCGACCATGGCAACAACAAAATCTTAAAAAAATACGGGTCTGTGCATAAGTCTGTGGCATATTTTATTTGTTTGCAGTCATAGACAAATACATTATCCCTCATATAGACATATCCTACATCTGTCATGACATATGTGCTACAAACAGAGCCAGGTTTATCTGCGTCCCCTCCCGTCCCCTGTCCTGGCGTCTCCTCGCTGAAGTGTCACAAACTGTGTGTTTAAAAATACATGTGTGATTTCACCAGTGAGCCCCGGACCAGCAGCTGCTTCCCCCTTTCACAGTGTGGGGCGTGTGCCAGGGCGGAGCAACACTGTCATGGAGCATCTAAGTTTAGCCTGAGCACTAAAACACATTATGAAGTTAGAGATGGGAGATGAGAACAATATTTGGAAAACATTTAGTGAACGCAGGCTATGTTTCAGATGTAGTTTGATTTTGAGCTATAATTGATATTACTGGATTTGTCCTCAAGTGCACATCATGTCAGTTGGTAATGGGTGATGTGCACTCTTTTAAAAGGCTCTATACATTATTTTACATGCATTTATTTTGTATTAGAGGTCTCCCAAGCTTGTTTATTGTAACTAGATCATTGGAAAACAACAAGGTAGTGTAACATTGCCAGGATATGCACTGAATTCGTGTAAAACATCAGTATTGTTACGTAGGCATTTAATCATTTACCTCTGGGCAGAAAAAGTCCCTTTGACATTGACATCTGCCAATTGTAACTCCCTGCAGACAAAATGCCATGGCTGTGCTTTTTGTTCGAGCTGCATATGTGTGTCTTACACTGTGGCTGTCCCCTCGGGGTGTCACTATATTCTGAATGACACGCTTAAATGCCAACTGTCCTCATCATCATGTACGCCATGTATTATGCATTGTACAGTCAGTTCTTGTGTTTAGAATAACATGCTAACAAACCAACTGATACAAATATACACATCTGGCGGGGGCAGAATAGGGCAGCAAATCAAAGTATCCTTAAATTTTCCTTATTTTTCATTTTATTTAACCAGAAGAGTCCCATTGAAATTAAAAACACTTTTACATGGGAGCCCTGGCCAAGAGGCAGCGAAGTACACTCAGTTACAACACACAAGACTAGCATTGAAATAACAGCAAATGTTTTAAATTGTAATCCAGCCTCTCAATTTCAGAAATGTCTTTTTCAGTCAGTGCATGCTCATTTTTGTAAAGCACCTATTACCTAACAATGACAATGGACCGCTCCAGCTCAGTGCTCATGTGTCAAAAGTTACACCTTTGACACATCTACACCCAGCTATTCAGTCAAATGTGAAGCTCTTTCTTTATTTTGAATCCCATTTGTTCCACAGAAGCCAGGATAGTGAATGGTTTAAACATGAACTTGTGTCTTAAAGCATGTCAAATTAATGACACCTTCACATGCTCCTTTGAAACACCACAGCTCAAGCTTTTGTCTCTGTCCTTGATCTTTCTCACCACTTCCTTATCGCCTGACACAGTTACGTCACAGACAGTGCATGACCCTGTTGCTCCCAAGTCCTAGACCCATTTGGACCAAAAGCGTGTGTGTGTGTGTGTGTGTGTGCGTGTGCGTGTGCGTGTGCGTGTGTGTGTGTGTGTGTGTGCATGAAATAAATGCTGTAAATGAGCCGGATTGTTGCCATGGGCTAATTTCCATCTATTGTCCCACATTCACTTACAACACACTTTCATTCATACACCAGCAAACGACTGTACATGTTGTGTGCATGGAAACCCGAGCACCCAGAGGAAACCTATTCATGCAAATTCCACACAGAAAGGCCCCACGCCGCCTGGAAGTCCAACCCAGGAGCTTCTTGCTGTGGAGCTACTGTGCCTGATTTACAATACACTTTCTGGGGTTGAAACAGAACTTACTAATTATGAGAAGGGGAAAAAAAGTTGGGGGCAGCTTTAATTTTAGATCAATGTTGCAGTTCAATTATTATTCAAATCAATTCAATTAATTTTTGTAACGCCCAAAAGCACAACAGCGGTTGTCTCGGAGGGCGACGGGGAAAAATAGATTAAACAATGTTCATAGGGACATGGCAGTGTCCCAGCATCCCGTGCCCTTAGACAAATGTCCCAGGGTCCCCTGTCCTTAGACAAATGTCCCAAGCTCCCCTGCCCTTAGACAAATGTCCCAGGGTCCCCTGTCCTTAGACAAATGTCCCAAGCTCCCCTGCCCTTAGACAAATGTCCCAGGGTCCCCTGTCCTTAGACAAATGTCCCAAGCTCCCCTGTCCTTAGACAAATGTCCCAGGGTCCCGTGCCCTTAGACAAATGTCCCAGGGTCCCCTGTCCTTAGACACATGTCCCAAGCTCCCCTGTCCTTAGACAAATGTCCCAGGGTCCCCTGTCCTTAGACAAATGTCCCAAGCTCCCCTGTCCTTAGACAAATGTCCCAGGGTCCCCTGTCCTTAGACAAATGTCCCAGGGTCCCCTGTCCTTAGACAAATGTCATTAGACCCTCCTTCTCGACAAGGAAAAACTACAAAACCTCTTTGGGAAAAAGTAGAAACCTGGAGGAGTTCCGCAGTGAAGGAGAGATCCGACTCCTCCTGACGGACAGGCGGAAGGAGTCGCATTGTTATTTATTTTTTAGAATGTTTTGCCCAGAAGGCTTTGTGTGACAGGAAAGGTAAGTGTGAAATGGGGGGTGAGAGAGAAGGGAGGACGTGCAGTAAATTGTCGAAGTCGAGATTTGAACTAACGACACTGTGGGCGGCTGCACATGGAGCATTCGTGTACTGTGATCTGACCACTCGAACATCGGGCAACACTGCAATTCAATTGCAGTTCTAAGTACCTGATAAAAGCAAATGTCACTTTTAAATGATGCACAAAATGTTTTGCTATGGTGAGAATGACCCGTCAACTAGAAAACAAACATACGCACTAAGTATCGTCTGTATTACACAAGATGGTGCTGCATTATGTGACCTAATTTGTGGTCAGATGGAGCACGTACATACAAATTGGCTCAAAGAGAGGCTTATAAAGAAATCTGTCAATCCCAAAGGTTCATTAAATCAGTTCTCTCTAAATAGCAAAATGTGATCTTTTAGTTCACCGCCACTGCCAGCTCTTCTACACAAGGCGATAGAAGATTTAAAATAAACAACGCTTTATGAGTGGGTCAAGTGGTTGTTTATTCTTCTCTTCACACTGCACTTGCGACAACATTCTTCTGAAAATCTCTCCCGTTCTTAAACTCTAAAAGTCTTCTGTTTAGTCTCCTATTATAACTTACTAAAAGGACCGTTTTCATTTCCGTTCTATAACATCTCTAAAAGGGTTGTAAAAACATTCAGGAGAGCATGGCTAACTCCACTTGTGAGATATGGACCGCTGTGGTGGGATAATCATGTTTGTTCTGATTGAGGGAGATTTTGACAAGATTTTGGGTAAAAGGTTTGACCAAATACTCAGCCTCAGGCATGGATCAGGGTATACGGCTTATATGGACCTTAGAGTCTAAAACTACGGCGCAGGTTTATCAGCATTAAAAGAAAAATGCCTGTCTAAGCATGACTGACGGTACAATGCAGAGCAGCCAAAACATTAGGACCACATGAAGCTTATGCACAAAAAGGATAAACTGTGTAGTCTGATACCTCTGGAAACACCATTGCATTAACCCAATTTGCTGTGCCCTTATATATGGTAAATCCCTATATGAGATGTATGTCCGGATTATCCCAAATCTTTGACAGTTTTGATGTCAGCAAAACCCAGCCTTATTATGTTCCCCTGTGCGATATTTCCCAGCAACCGAGAAGAAATTCATAAACTAATAAATCAAGACCGAGTTGTTGACCTAGCCACACACTCTCTCAAAACGCCTTTAAAAACAAGAATTACAGCCTGCACATGTAACACCTGCTTTTACTGCACAATGAAAAAAGATTAAAAGTGTCTTTACCAGGTGTGATAGACTGATATTGTCAGTGGAGCTAATGAAAATCTGTTATTCTGATACTTCTACATAATTCTGATGATTCTGTCTATGTGCTGGATATGAGGAAAATTGTGTTATTTAGAAAAAGCAGTTATTCTAAATTTGTTATTTATTTCTTCAATAATGGCTCATCAATGTGTTGATTAATGCACATGAGGATTTTGCCCATACAGTGCATGTTTTGAGTCGATGGGGAAAAGCGGAGTGCCCATCCAGACACTGGGTCAAAGGAACACGCTGTGAGGTAATCGTGCTAAACACCGAGTCATTTAGGTGTAAAGCCCCAACTGCATACACAGACAGTGGATCCTGAAAGAAACAGAGAACACATATTTTTACAACTAAATCTGAACTTGTACCAACCAATAATTGCACTTTTATTTGCTTTTGTTCATATTCTAAGTGCCTGTTTTGTTCTCAAATGTCACGTCTTGTTCATTTGTGATAAAAGGCAAGTGGATGGTCATAAAAAAACGCTCAATAATGTTAATAATACCAACAATGCCCAGAGAATACAGTAAAATAGACTCCAGCTAAACATGAATGGACAAATAATTGACTTGACAAGAGGAAGTTGGTTCATATTGGTGGCATAACAGAGGATGTTGGTTCCATTCATAGAAACGATAAGTTAATGTAATAATAGCTAATGTGTTTTTTCTTCCTCAATTAAATCCTAATTTCACTATATTCTCAGTTTAGTACAATACATTCAAAAGCACAAAGCCCACCACCCCAGATATAGGGCAATTGCCACAGCACATACTGAAAGCTTACAATAAAATAAATGAGATGAGAGACAAAGCAATAAGAGACAGCACAGACAGCAGTCGGCTAAAACAAAGTGGATGCTGTCGCTGCAATGACCTTGGTAGACAGACTAACGGCCATATTTCAAGAGCTTTTACGACAGAACAACAGGCATGAGTTTGGAAGGGAGCGAGCCACAGGGCTCTCGATAATCTATAGCACTGACGACAAGAATATCAGCAGTTGGCGAGACACGGAAATGCAAGAGATCAGATGGCTGGTGTATGAAGGTTATTTTGAGTTTTTATTACCAAAGCATTACATTTGTGAACTGAATTTTGTTCACATCCAATCAAGTAAAAATATTCAATGAACATTGAATATCTCTCTCTCTCTCTCTCTCTCTCTCTCTCTCTCTCTCTCTCTCTATATATATATATATATATATATATATATATATATATATATATATATATATATATATATATATATATATATATATATATATATATATATATATATATATATATATATATATATATATATATATATATATATATATATATATATATATATATATGCCAGCAGCAGAGAGCTGCGAGTACACACTGCTACATGCGTCTTGGCGTCTTGCACAAGTTGCACAACTTAGTAGGATTAACACAATTCAATGGAAATTGGTTTGATGCTACTTGATCAAAATAGTGTTCTGTCAAAATAAATACATTGGCAGTAATTAAATAAATCACTCACTCACACACACCACATTCACAGCGAGCTCGCTGAACTCTAAGCCCCTGTTTCACCGCCACTTGAACCTGTCAGAAACTCAGACACATGCTTTAAATCTTTAAGTTACATATGACTCAAGCTTATTTGTAGAACACAATTTGTCCACAGAATAATTCAAATCACAGATGATTTAGAACTTCTCTTTTTTTTATCCATGGTTCAGTCTAATTTTAGACCTGGTTTAAGCTTCATTTTGCCCTAGAATCCAGGTCTGGGTCTGGTGGTACTTCAAAAGCCAAACATAATGTCGTATACTATTAGATACTTGGTGTGAACATTTTGAGAACCACTGCTTCAGACGGCTTGACTGAAACAAATAATGCCAGTGAACGCTTGCAGACAGGAAATCGAAACGCACAACCAGCTTTACAAACACTTTTAAGCTTTACTCTCTCCAACATCCTTATAACCAGCGTGAAACACTTAAAAACCGACATTTGCATTTACAAGTCCTCCTGGATTGAATTAATTAGTAAACCTTTTGAAGTTCTAAGTTTGGCAGGCAGTTGCTCCGTTCCGTTAACACATTTTTAACACATTTTCTCTCCTTAGCTTTAAACCGCTGCAGCCACAATGAATTAGATGTCGTGCTTTGTAGAAATGGGAGAAGAAGAAAAAACAATCAGCCACACAATGTAATCCAGTGTCTTTCATCTTCAGGTCTACGGGACATCTGATAAGGAGGCGCACGTGGGACAGCGGCGTCTGCAGTGTGACTCCAGAGGCCATTAGGATGAGGCGTTTGTTTTACAGTGTACACAGGGATAATGAGGTTGTCCCGACGCGTTTGACAACAGCTCCACACACCGCGTCAGGGAGAGGACATGCCAGCTCTCTTGTGACTGTCACAGCAGCACAGAGATCTAAAAAACATGGGATTTGGCCATCATTCTGTGGAAAGAGCGTAATTGTATTGTGTGACAAGACTGCAAGATCCACGAAAACGCAAAGGCTGACGCTATAAACGATCAGTGAAGAGTAAAATGATCCAAGTTTCAATGGTGAAGCTTAAGACGACATCGTTCAGAATCTATTATTTCATTCATGATTTATAACCATTTGTTTTTGGAAGGTCGCCATAGATCGCCATCTAGTGCTGCTTTATGTGGTGATTTACATTTTCTTTGTATCTTACGCTAGATGTTTTCATTTTCATTTTGCTTGCTCTGTGCTCTATATGCTCTGTGCATTTCCAGTGTCTCATTTGATCACACAAAGTAACCGTCAGCGCAGAAGAACATCTGGTCTTGTCTCTTCATATGGACACATCATTTAAGCATGTCTGTCTTCACTTTTCTGATTTACTTGCGATAATTCTCCCACTTCAAAACCAAAAATGTGAGCCTGACAATGAAATATCACTGGACTCTTCCAGTTTTCATTTGTGAAAGGGGAAAAACCGACTGATTTTTAGAAACTATCCCGTTATATCATATTGTTGAACTTGAGAGGCAAAGATCTTTGTATAAACATCTACATCTGTGCTAATATTTCAATAAATTATAGTGCTGTCAAAAATGTTTTCCCATTTTTCTCAAGCTTTATTGCTGGACATTTGATACTTAAAATATTCAACTACACATTAGTCATATTTGAACCTTCAATCAGCCACCTGTATGCAGCATAGGATATTTAAATACATTGTTAAACTGCTTATGGTACAAGTCAATGTCCGTCAAATCAATTTTTGCCGGTTCCAAGCCTGGGTTGAATTGAATTAGAGGTTGCCTGCGCTCTCAGTGTACACAAGCATGTATTTTATAACATATCCACAATGTAAGTCCTGTTTGTGCCCTCATTATGTCACTGGGCTTACAGAGACAGCGGGGGCGATACTCCTCTCTTCTATCTGCGGATCTTTCCAGGCTTGTGTTACAGCCTGTTACATGTGCTTCAGACTTACCTGGGCTCCCTGCAGACACCAGCACCTGCGGCTCACAGTCAAACACGGCCTTCTCCCGCTGTGAATTCAGCCCAGCTTTTCTGTTACGAGTAGAGTACTTGATGTGTGGTGTGTTACTGAACGACACGTGGAATCAGGTGAAAGCCACACGATTGTCTCTTAAAGTCACGCTGACATGTATTCTGTAATGATTCATTCTTAAAACAAAGTGGCTTGTGCCGCTCTTGACTTAATCTAGTCCGTAGAGTGGAAAATGTAAGTCTCTCTTTACTATGATAGACTAGTTGAGCTTGTGTTGGCTTGGAAATCAAGAAATGTAGGTCAATTGCAGTCAACACCAACAATAATTGATTAGATTAAATTGTAGTCAAGAGACATTTGGCCTCCGCTGGCAAAGATTGGTGGTTCAAGCCCAGATTTGACCATTGCATATGCAGTTCTGTCTTATGGGTAAAACGCTTCAACCCCCTCGCCTATGTATGACTGTAGTGGTTCGGGCTCTTGCCACAGATTGGCAGCCTCATCTCCACACAGGGCAGCTGTGGCTACCAGTACCTTACCACCCCCAGTCTGGTTGTGAATAAATAATGTAATATAAAGCTCTTTGGGTATTTTTAAAGGCAGCGTATAGATCCAATCGATTATTCTGATAAGTGTCTGGATGCTTCCTGGCTCCATAAAGTACTTTTACTTTACACTCCTGGGCAAATGAGGTATTACACTGACCTGCTTTTACGTTTGGTACAGACATTATTCAGCGAGTCTTTTCGAAGACTCTTTGAAGATCCAAAATATTCTCACTTTGAACAAGAACAACCACTGTATCGTTTTTGTAAACCTCAGCAGCCTTGTGCAGAACCAAACTTATCTCTGTATATAGGCAACATGAATCAACTTGGGTTGGAACAGACAGAGGAGTTTGTGTGTTGGATCAAAGAACAGACACATTCTGTAAAGATGTCAGGTGGGATAGCCTTTAAGCATATCTGTCTCTGAGAACTACAAGTAAAACACAGATAACCGAGGCAAGGAAGAAGTTAAATTAAGAACATGTTATAAAGCTAAAGCTGTGGATTATAAACACCTTCAAATCTTCACAGTCTATTGCAGTAGGACTATTTCTTCTCTTTGGTGGTAAAAAGTTACTGTTTCACCTCTTCCTCGAGGCGAACTGATAAGACACACAGCCACCTGCTTTAACACAGCCTAAGACAGAATAACTGTGCGGATCAAGTGCCAGCCTTGCAGTTAGTCGGTGTATTCAAGTGTGACTACATTGTACGCAAATCTACCTCCGTCAAGGATAGTTTCCATTGTGAGTTCTCTGCGTCTACATAATCAGGAAAGTAAATCAGAACAAGGCGTGCGGAATGGTCAAGGGTGACGACAGAGGCGCCAATCCTCTTAGCAGTGAGACAACATCGGAATCCAGCATTACACCTGCGGAATGAAATAGTTGCCAAAGTTGAGTCAGGGCTTTTTGTCATTCGAGAAAAAGTTCACAAATACTTTTACTTCAACAACCTTCTTTCACGTTGATATTTTCGGGTTGTTTTGAGAATTTTGTGGCAAATAATGAGTTGAATCAATTTTGGAATAAGGATGTAACATAAGAAAATGTGCGTGATAAAGAGGTTTCAAGGCCTTTGTACCTGTGTGTGGTTATAGTGTGGCGCTCTATCAAATGACACACTAGCCCGTTCATGTGATGACTTGCGCTGGGTGGAATTTCACATTTGTTGCTTAGGTAAGTCTGGGGTAAGGTTTTTGTCAGTGCGTGGTACCTCATGTGACTCCTAAGACCTTGAAAGCCTAAATGTGACTGAGTAGAGTGGCATAGGCTAACGGTGAATAATGGCTGTTATGGGAAGGACGTCTGGGACAATGCAAAACAGGTCGAGTGACTGACAACTCATTCACGGAGGGCAGAGCGCATTTTGTCAGTGTGTGAACTGAGACCTATTCCTGCCATACATGTGTTATACGTCCTGTAGTAGGGTTTTGCATTAACAGTACTGTCAGCGCTTCACTGCTTTGGTCGTTGCTTAAAATATCACACCCCCATCCTATGACCCCAAGGACTGAATTTGTTAACATTTTAGATTGTATAAAGTACTTATCTATCAGTCATTCTCCACTGTAGAGTTTTGCATGACGTGTATTTTAAGTATTATGTATTGTTTGTATTGTCATTGACCGCTGGAGTATCTTTACTTTGGCCTCTCAAGTTTTAGAACAAAAAAAATGTTAAAGAAAAAAACAATCTAACAGGATTTGACTTTGGCTCCATCTACTGGCTGCAGAAGGAATACGTAGATGAGAGAAACAAATGCTAGCTTTCCTGCAACATGCTAATGCAGCCACACAGTTGTAATGAACATGATTTGACAGCAGAAATGCTCAGAATGATGGGTTCAGTTTTTTATTAGATGAAGCATTTACCCCTGAACATAGTAATCCCTCCAACAATTCATCTTGACTTCATAGATATATCCACAGACATTTTTTTATAGACAATCTATAGGAGCTGTGGCAATAACATATTGATTTTCATTAAAAAAGAACCTATTTGTGTGAAAATAATCCCTGGTGCATATCCAGTCAAAATCAACTGTGTCGGGAAAAATAAAACAATACCAATAACAATGTTAATAACAGTGAAGCTTAGGTGTCTGACATTTAAAGGGATTTGACTGGATTAAAAGCATTTGTTTGTTACTGAAAAGGATAGATGTGCCAAGACAAGGAGTGTATTAAAGCAAAGTGTGCTCTGTTTATAACTCATATATATGTCTATCCAGGGATGTGTCTGCTGATGTACAGGTTTAATACCTTCAGTGAAATTACAAATGTGATCAAACATCAATACACCAAAATGAATGTACCATAGATGCATCAAGATACAACATTGGTGCAATCGATTCTATGTAACTCCTGCCTTCCTAAAGTTCAAACCAATTCAATTCCTAACATAACACATTTCAATAGATCCTACATGATAATGCCTCACACTGCTTCAGACCCTTAGTTGCCTCTAACAGTGAAATCTTGATTTCCAGATAATGTAACCCTATTGCTTATGTCCACGCACAAGACAAAACATACTGCTTTGAGTTGATTCGGTCTTCAGCTTGTTTTCCATCTCAAATCATGTGTTATGTCACATGTGTTTCTCCCAATGAAGGGGACAAGAAAAAGCAAGATACCCACGCAAAATGACCACTTACATTATTATCGGATAATGTGTGACATAACACATTATGCCCCACCCCCCACACACACACTTCCTGTTTAGGTTCCATTGAGACATGTAACCATAGACGGTAATCACTTCCATTATATTTTTGTCACACTGGTGAATGGGGTTGAACTGGTTTCAGATTTACTTTGGCGTGACAGTGAAGCAGCAGGAGAAGTGTTCCCATCTCTGTAAATTCACACTTCTAGCATTCTGTCATCCCAAATTTGGCTTTGATTGTTTTGCTTTTTCTTGTCAATAAAACATCACTCGTCACTTGCCGTTGTCTGGCTACACTTCTGTGTATTCAATAAAAAATGAGAAACTTGAAATCCCAAATGCACCAGTGCAAGACTTGAGAGCCCATGAGAGTTTAAAGTTATTGTAATTCTTCTCACACTTTATTACTGTTATGAAAAGGCACTATTTGTAGCTCAAGGCAAAAAGAGGGCCCTCTTTGATTATTCCCAGGCTCTTCTCCTCTCTAATACTGTATGTATTTGGTGCTAAAGGCAGAGACCCACTGTGGAGAGCGATACGAATGCCAAAGAATATATGTACATTTTAAAAGGAACTCCTTTTGCAGTCCAAACCATAGTCAATGTTTCCGTACAAGAAGCATATCATTATAAAAAGTGAACTTTAAAGTAGACTTAAAAAAAAAAGAATAATAATAACCAACAACGCCACCAAGATTAAACCTGGAAAAGTGAACACACAGGTTCGGTCTTGATTAAACAGAGGCAGATTCCAGTTATATGACAACAGGTATATTTTATTTAACAGTCTAGTAATTTGAATAAATAGTTTCACATACCAAACGAGCTCGTCTTCAGTTGAGGTAGTGACAGATTGTATGTTGATGTCACTTTATGCATAGATGGTAGACAACATTCAGTTATACAATAGGATGTAGGATGTTCCATTACAGGGCTGTTAGAAAACAAAGAAGAGCAGTCTCAAGTGAAACCAAAAACTCCCTTTATCAGGAGGTCCCGCCAGGTGGGCAGAATAGAATATAAAATCTGACTTCCCAAACTTGATTTGCAGATTAAGAATGACTCTTGGAGTCCAAACGTTGACTCCAGATGATACAACTAAATTTTTTCTACAACACCTGAATGAATTAGGGAACACAGTGACTTGTTTATGCACAGAAATGTCTTTTAAATGTTCCGTGTTCCGGGACCAAAATAGGGCACAGGCGGGTCCATAATAGATTACAGGGAGGCCCCCAGCACACACCGCGGCTCCAGAGTTACTTTACTTCATTACATCTCGAAATAGAGATTTGGTTATAGCTAACCCGAACACTAGGCTGTCGACAAATGTCTCCAGCTCAGGACGTACCACATTAGCTGCACAGGACCACACCCATGGACCCAGGAAGTGCGAAGGTCAGAGAATGATCAAAAACACGAAAGCGTTTTTTATTGGTCAACAGCCATCGCGATTAGCCAATAGCAACAACCCTAAGTGGCATCGTCTGCCCGCAGACCATACTGCCACACAAATGTTAAAGCGAAATAGTGCTGTACTGTTTTGGTCCACTATAATTACATCGTGAGTGTTTCTTGTCTTAAGATCTTTTTAATCAAAGGTCACAAAACTTCAAAAAAATCTCATTAAGTGCAATGACCAAGGAGTTCTGATGCAAAGAAACATCAAAGGCAACTCAACTGAATCTGAAACTTGTACATTGTGCATGAAAAAGAGCCTTAATGAGGAATGTGAACCCTCCGGTGTGAAGTATGGTGACACATAAACTCATAAACAGAGGCAGCCCTGGTGTCCCTCCCTCGCCTGTAACTCCATGTAAGCCGTGTAGCTCAAATGACTCGTGAAACCTCCACAGGCTCAGAGTATGGTACAGAAACGACAACAGTGCAGAGTGACAAGTTTGAACACTATTGTTAGTGAGAGTCCATTAATTACAGTTGACAGGCGTGGAGGGCTCTTCCCTGTGGCTCTGCACCAGTTTCAGTGACCCAGCAGAGTCCGGCAGTAGAACAGGAGCTGAAGAGCCACATAAGGAGCTCCTGCTGTAGCAACGGCTGCAAAAGAACACAGTGTTTGCATTCAAATGTCACCCTGTATCATCTGAACGCATCTGAAAGATCTATTTGTCTCATAATCTGAATAGCCCTTATGCTATCTTAGTATAACGCCTCTGCCCTCCCTCCACAACATGAAAAAGTGTTGATTTAGTTTGTTTTTTACATTTTTTTGTTTGTTTGTTTGTTTGTTTATTTATGTGTTGTTTTTAGCCTGTGCATTATCTTTGAGAGTAGCACTAAAGATTACTCCAGTCACTAAACAGAACTATGTATCCCATGATTTAAAACATACAGAGCATGAATGTTGAAAATACATTACAATAAATATAAAATGAATGCGGGCAGTGTAGTTACAGACAGAAGCTCCTGAGGCTAATCTGAAATAAACACTCCAGCTCATGTAGCAAACTAAAAATGTAATTATGCTTGAACTTTAAGGCTGAGCTGCATTTTGATTTCTCTCTGGTCCAAAAACAACAAGAGAAGTATTGAAATATATTGTGTGGGTGAAATTAGCATCACATGTTCATACAAGCTTTAGAGGCAATGGGTGGTCTGGATTAGTCAAGAAGAGGTTAAAAGGTGAACACAGAGCTGAAGACTTGTGTGTTTTCCTTGACTCCCTGTTCCAGATCAGAGGTCTGAGTGAGGGTCAGTCTGAGGCCTGGCCCGAGGAGACTCAGGTAAAACATGCAAACTTCCAGCACCTTCTGTTTAGATATGTCTCACTAATGCAGAGGGCTCGGAAAAGACAGAGGATTTGTATGTCACTAGAGGTAAGTTAAAGGAAATCAGCAGCAGCTGCACAACTCTTTTTATTTTTGATACATATTTGACATTTTTGTTGCTGTTCACAAGGAATCAATACAATGTAATGTTCTTTGCAACAAAAAGAGACACTTTGGCTGGAAAATATTTCTGCTATTATGCTTTAAAAGAGTCATTTTAAGTGGAGCTTCCCTTATAAATACAAATCATTTCCTATACAAACTTTCTTTTGCAAACATTTTCAGCACTGACTTTTGAACAAAAAACAGAACAAATACGTATCTCTCCAGATTCCCCTGAAGATAATTCCAGGTCGTGCAAAAAACGATGACCCAGATGACAAAGAACCTTCCCAAAAAACACAGCTCATCAGAATCAGAATTTTTTTCCCTTAACCTGGTGTGTAGCAGAAAATAAAAAAAAATGATATAAGTTTGATGAATGACAAATTGTGAATTTAAGATGACTTTATCAGTATCTCTTGAAGGCTATTCCTGGTCTGCAGCGGCCATTAAATAACAGCACAGGCCAATCAATCAATCAAAGCGTATTTCAGCACAGTTCATACTAAAAATGTGCTGTACAATCATAAACACACATTAGAATCACGATATAATATTAATCTCAAGACAAAAATAAAGCATAAATAATCACATTAGAATTAGTTAAAAATAGTAAACTACAGATTAAATTCCGTCAACAAAAAGCCCAGCTAAACAGAACCTTTAGCCTGGCTCTAAACACGGGCCTATCTCACGACCTCAGGGAAACTTTCGCTCCATAAAACTGGAATGCTGACTCCCCATGTTTGGTCCTGACTCCGGGCACCAGCAGGAGTTGCCACTGATCATAAGGTTATTCCACATTTATTACACACAAATGCGACTTTATTGTTAGTTAACTCTAATCAATCTGTTCAAGTTGACTTAATTTGCACTGTGTGCCTTGTCCACGTCCATGTCTTTGTCCACGTTATCTTGGACAGAACAGACTGATGCTGTTTATATGCACTGTGTCTTGGACCTGTCTCAACACAGTGGTGCACCTGTCTGACCATTGAATTGACTCGCTGTTGCCAACCCGTTCAACACGCCAAGTGAATCGGCTTTTCTCTGCATGTTGCATCTGCGGCCTTGTTTACGACACTGTGCTCATGTGGTAAAGCTCACATCCATAGCTCTCTGTTTTGAGTGAAATGTCAGGGAGCCAGCTGAGACAGTAAGTGCTCTGACTATGAAGCCGCAACACAAAGAAACAGGTTGCACAGGCATAAACTGAATCTCCTTTGGAAATGTTCTTCTTTTCTTCTGTTACTTCTCAAATTCTCCAAAACTGTAATGAGGAAATGTAATTCGGGATTTTTTTTGGGGTGGGCACAATGTTAGCTAGCCTGTTTAAGCCGCGGTTATTTTATTACTTGGTTTACGGATCCGCCGCACTTAGATTATTGATTTCTACAATATAAATAAAATCAATACTTAAAAAAATGTTTTATAAAGTACCGCCGACAAGGCAAAATAGTTTTAAATGGAATATAAAAAGCGGTATTAAGTCAAAAGACAAGAGCAATTTTTCCTGCGGGAGTCTGTGACGGAGCCGCACCTGTTTCCCTGTCTGCTGCGCTCCTTTATATCGCAAATATACATTTAAACCCGTTTACCACATTTTCTCCAGCGCATTTTGCCGTGACTAAGGCTGCACACTTAGAAGAGTCAGTTCTACCAATACAAAACACGCTAAATCTACTGTTACACTCACCGGCACGACGCGTTTCCCCCCCTCTTCTCCCGTGGTGCGTTTTTGGTAAACCCGGAAGAAAAAACATTTTGAAATTTAAATTATATTTATATTTACTTTACGTCTGCCTGTTCAATATATTTAATTTAACAATCCGTAAACCAAGTAATAAAATAACTGCGGACTTACAAAAATCACTTAATTAAATAACGTTCCATAACTGTTCTGGAGGGTCCGCCACCTGCTTGTTTCCATGGAGATGTTAGAATACCTCATTGCCAAGTATTGCAGAGATTATTATCAAATCATAAAGTTTTGTTATTTAAAATTGTTGCTCTAAAGTTTGCAGCTCTAGGTGTCCTCGATACACTCATATCCCACACAGAGCAGCGGGTTCCATCACACAAAGAGCCTCTTATGGAAATGCGAACATGCCCCTGGAAAAAAACTGCCTTTTCTCTGATTTTGTATTAATATTAATGTAAAATATATGTAAACCTTGTTTGTTAAAGCCCTTCTGGACGGACAATACAAGTACAGCCTTGGCTCTAAATGTTGCAATGTGTCACAAGTTTAACCCATTGTGCTTGGACATTTTCTAAATGTATTCCATTTTGTCCACAGTCTTATAAAAGGGAATTTTCCAGCTGCTTGATGTGCTGTACATACAAATAAAGCTGTAACCCTCTTATTTCCAGTCAAATCAATCATTCTGGGGAGCATCAGGTTCAGTTTATACTCCAAACCCACAAATAAAAAATACCCTAAAATAAAATGAAAAATGAATACAACTTTTATATGGATTCCGCCACAAAGCTTTTTAAAAAGTATAGTCAAAACCCAACAGATTCTAATTTTTTTAGAGTCAATCGGCCGATCCCTCCAGAAACCAGCTTTAATCATTTGTATTTTTAACAAAGAAAATCTAGGCGGGATTTTAAATCTGATTTTCTTTGTGCAGAGCTTGTCTCTACTTATGATTAGAATAAAACCGACATCAGAGTCCAAAACTTCAGAGTCTCAGCTTCACAAAGGCTCAGGCCAATTGTTTGTACAACAGAGAGTTCAGGAACAGCTTCAGTTTGAAATGGGGCTCATTATAGGCCCCAAGCAAAGGGGATTAATTTACATACTTATCCCTATCAAATACATACATGAATAAATAAATAAATTCATGTTATTGCTTCACGTGAAATGTTGTGGCATTAAAGTTCTCTCTCAAGTAGTGTTTTATTGAAAGTAAATACCCTGAGGAAACGTACATTCTTACTGTGACAGGGCTCGCCTCTCCACAGATCTGTCCTGTCACCTGCTTATACTATGGAACATTTAAGAATAAGCAATAACTGTTCTTGCTCTCTTGGTAGTTAAGCAGGATGCTGCATCGGAAAGGCACTTTTAAAGTACTTCAAAAATATGTATTATGTTTTGATGCAATATTCAGGACCTGTCAGCACAACACTGTTATGTGAAGTATCAAGATTTTAAGGGGATTTGTGAGATTCTAAGGATTATAAAAGAAATGACATATTAAAGCACTTCTTTGTTTGCCTTTAATTATTTAGTTCATACTCAAAGTCACCCCGCCTCTACATCTGTGTCTGTGCTTCAAACACAACACATACATCATGCTGTTGTGACAAAGACAAATGCCCTGTGTGGAACGTAAATGGAGAGTCCTGTGTTTGCAACGGTCGAGCGATGGAAGGTGGAAAGATGGAGAGGAGTGGATCAGAACCAGTATGATAAAAGAACCTCCAGTGAATGTTAATGTGCGGCTGTCAACTAGAGATGGGGAGGGAATGGCTCGAGAGCAGGAGGTGACTGCATAACAGCAAATTTGCATGAATGAGAGTCAGGAATCTGATTGGTCCAGGATTGGAGACTAAATAGATGGATTGTTATAAATCACATCTGTTGTTGGACAAGATCCGAGTATGCAAACAGCAAAGGACAAAAAATACAAGACACTGTTGTTGATGAGACTTTTTGCAATTCCAGGTGTTAGACAAACATTTGGACTAAAATTATACAAGAATGCTTCAGATATCACAGACAACATCACATTGTTTATTTTGTTTACTTCAGAGGTAAATCCTGTATTCTTTGAGATATTTGGAAATCACAGCAGTCAAGTCAAAAGAAATTCTTGGCTCATTGGAATATCCAAAATGCAACTGACAGAGAGAAAGACAAGCCCGACCTTAAAAACACACCATGCGACTCATGTTCAGAGTAGGATTTCAAACAGAACTTCCAAACTTCAACTATGAATTCATTGTTTAGAGACAGAAGAAAAAGACTGATGTGTTTAATGGGGAGTTGCGTCAGCTTGTTATATTTTGGATGCATTGCATGTGCTGAAATGGCCCTCTGGCTGTTCAGTCTGCTACTGTCCCAGAGCACTCTGAGGTGTGTTATGAAGAATAACATGGAGTCAAGAGCTCTCCAAGGCACAATCACAATAGACATAGGCCTATTTTCTGCTGTATGCTCAAGATTTTTGATTAAACTGATACCATAACACCATTATACCACTTATAACTAAACCTCATTGAAGCATGAACAAATCCAATATTATTATTATTATTATTATGATTCAGTCTAAAAAGTTAAAACCTTAACTAATACTCTTATACTAATTCCAAACCTTAATAAAGTAGTTACTAAGCCTGAATCATTCTTAATAAATTGTATGTTCATTATGAATTAAGTCTTTGTTTATGCTTTGTTAAGACAAATGTAGGTGTATTTATTATAAAGTGGTACCAAAGATGGATTAAAGAGTAAAATAATATTTTGTAATTGTGCATCTTGCCATGTATCTTCCTTGGTTATTGATGAGGAGTCTGATCCAGCACCTGTCTGAGGTGTGGTGCACAGCTAACGCTTTATTATACTTCATAACACCCTTTTCCCTAGCTTTTATCATTGTTATTACAGCTAACGCTTTATTATACTTCATAACACCCTTTTTCCTAGCTTTTATCATTGTTATTACAGCTAACGCTTTATTATACTTCATAACACCCTTTTTCCTAGCTTTTATCATAGTTATTACAGCTAACGCTTTATTACACTTCATAACACCCTTTTTCCTAGCTTTTATCATAGTTATTACAGCTAACGCTTTATTACACTTCATAACACCCTTTTTCCTAGCTTTTATCATAGTTATTACAGCTAACGCTTTATTATACTTCATAACACCCTTTTTCCTAGCTTTTATCATTGTTATTACAGCTAACGCTTTATTATACTTCATAACACCCTTTTTCCTAGCTTTTATCATAGTTATTACAGCTAACGCTTTATTACACTTCATAACACCCTTTTTCCTAGCTTTTATCATAGTTATTACAGCTAACGCTTTATTACACTTCATAACACCCTTTTCCCTAGTTTTTATCATTGTTATTACAGCTAACGCTTTATTACACTTCGTAACACCCTTTTTCCTAGCTTTTATTGTAGTTATTACAGCTAACGCTTTATTACACTTCATAACACCCTTTTTCCTAGCTTTTATCATTGTTATTACAGCTAACGCTTTATTACACTTCATAACACCCTTTTTCCTAGTTTTTATCATTGTTATTACAGCTAACGCTTTATTACACTCCATAACACCCTTTTCCCTAGCTTTTATCATAGTTATTACAGCTAACGCTTTATTACACTCCATAACACCCTTTCCCCTAGCTTTTATCATAGTTATTACAGCTAACGCTTTATTACACTCCATAACACCCTTTCCCCTAGCTTTTATCATAGTTATTACAGCTAACGCTTTATTACACTCCATAACACCCTTTCCCCTAGCTTTTATCATTGTTATTACAGCTAACGCTTTATTACACTCCATAACACCCTTTTTCCTAGCTTTTATCATAGTTATTACAGCTAACGCTTTATTACACTTCATAACACCCTTTTTCCTAGCTTTCATCATAGTTATTACTGGTTACCTCAAATGGATTCATAGCACCTCATGCAAAGGGCTTTCTATCTAAGGTTGGGATAATAAATCAAAATATTGCTAATGGTGATTAAAAAAGGCAGATTAATTGCCATTAAATAGAATACAGCTACGTATTCAGGATGTTCTTTTCTCGATTATTACTGGTTTCACTTATAACAAAGATATTCTGCTGTTCAAACATAGAACATCAATGTCTTTCAACCCAATTCTGCTATATCTGACTTTTCTTTTAAAAAAAACGTGAAAAACTGAACTAACTCATTTCAAACTGTTTGCAATAGTCCGAAGATATTTCATACGTTGTCACACATTCTGAGCCTCTTCATCAAAAGCACTCGTCGCAGTGACTCATCAAGTGCTTTTCACAACTTTCAGAAGATTGAGTGAGTTTTGCCATCACAGACGCTAACAACAAATAGCGCACTTTCTGGTTTTCAGATCATTAAACCTCTGTATAATTACATGCAGAACACACTCAGTGGTCTCATTTTGACCTGCTGCTTTTACAGTACATCTGCACTGCCAACAAAACAAACTATGCTCAGTGCAGACTGTTTAAGTACAACAATTTCAAAACTGTCAGTAATTCTAACAGTTATTGTGACTTTATTATCAATCACAATTATTCCTAGAGCCACCAACCCTATATAGTACACACACCACTTTCGCTCTTCGTATGGATTGCTGCTTTGTAAGGGTCCATACAATACTCTGATTACCTGCTTTGCACACACGTCTTCAAGTGATTAGGCGATGACTGAGTAGCACCAATCTCCGTAGACCTAATACCGGAAGAGCATGCAGACTGAACAAAGATAAACCACTCTCCAGCACTCTCAGCATCAGCAGATAACCTCTTCTCTGAGGCCTTGAAGATGAACTAAAATTTAAACCGCATGTGGCAGGCTTTTCTTTTAAGAGACACAGATAAGACACGGAATAAAACTGAGTGAGTTAGTAAAAGATGGGCACGTCTAACAGAGAGCATAGGGGATGAAAGTGACATTGAAATGGAAGACCTTTAAGTGCTTCTCTTCAGCTTGGTGCTTGTCAGATGCAAACGCTCAGATTTGACAGAGGCATAATATTTGAGCAATAAGTGCCAAAATAGAGGCATCAGGGCAGTTCATATTACAGCCCATCGACGGCAGTGGCACGTCGTGTTGACGATAGGACATTGATGACTTGAAAATGTGACGAGCAGGAGGCAAAGAACACCACCTGGCACCACCACGTCTCCTTTCTCACACAGCTCTGATGAAAAGGTTTTAAGCAAATGAGAAAAAAGGCCTGCTGTTCTACACGAGCAGCGGTTTCTGAGGGAGGACAGTTTCACATCCCACTACAGTATTTCAGCTAAATCTCATCAGATGAGTGACAGGAGAGTGACAGCGGAGCGACAGGAGAGTGACAGGGGAGTGACAGGAGAGTGACAGGGGAGTGACAGGGGAGCGACAGGAGAGTGACAGGGGAGTGACAGGAGAGTGACAGGGGAGTGACAGGAGAGTGACAGGGGAGCGACAGGAGAGTGACAGGGGAGCGACAGGAGAGTGACAGGGGAGTGACAGGGGAGCAACAGGAGAGTGACAGGGGAGTGACAGGAGAGTGACAGGGGAGTGACAGGGGAGCGACAGGAGAGTGACAGGGGAGTGACAGGAGAGTGACAGGGGAGTGACAGGAGAGTGACAGGGGAGCGACAGGAGAGTGACAGGGGAGCGACAGGAGAGTGACAGGGGAGTGACAGGGGAGCGACAGGAGAGTGACAGGGGAGTGACAGGAGAGTGACAGGGGAGTGACAGGAGAGTGACAGGGGAGTGACAGGAGAGTGACAGGAGAGTGACAGGGGAGTGACAGGGGAGCGACAGGAGAGTGACAGGGGAGTGACAGGAGAGTGACAGGGGAGTGACAGGGGAGCGACAGGAGAGTGACAGGGGAGTGACAGGAGAGTGACAGGGGAGCGACAGGAGAGTGACAGGGGAGCGACAGGAGAGTGACAGGGGAGTGACAGGGGAGCGACAGGAGAGTGACAGGGGAGTGACAGGAGAGTGACAGGGGAGTGACAGGGGAGCGACAGGAGAGTGACAGGGGAGCGACAGGAGAGTGACAGGAGAGTGACAGGGGAGTGACAGGGGAGTGACAGGAGAGTGACAGGGGAGTGACAGGGGAGCGACAGGAGAGTGACAGGGGAGTGACAGGAGAGTGACAGGGGAGTGACAGGAGAGTGACAGGGGAGCGACAGGAGAGTGACAGGGGAGCGACAGGAGAGTGACAGGGGAGTGACAGGGGAGCGACAGGAGAGTGACAGGGGAGTGACAGGAGAGCGACAGGGGAGTGACAGGGGAGCGACAGGAGAGTGACAGGGGAGTGACAGGAGAGTGACAGGAGAGTGACAGGGGAGTGACAGGGGAGTGACAGGAGAGTGACAGGAGAGTGACAGGGGAGTGACAGGAGAGTGACAGGGGAGTGACAGGGGAGTGACAGGGGAGTGACAGGAGAGTGACAGGAGAGTGACAGGGGAGTGACAGGGGAGTGACAGGAGAGTGACAGGAGAGTGACAGGGGAGTGACAGGAGAGTGACAGGAGAGTGACAGGGGAGTGACAGGAGAGTGACAGGAGAGTGACAGGGGAGTGACAGGGGAGTGACAGGAGAGTGACAGGAGAGTGACAGGGGAGTGACAGGGGAGTGACAGGAGAGTGACAGGAGAGTGACAGGGGAGTGACAGGAGAGTGACAGGGGAGCGACAGGAGAGTGACAGGGGAGCGACAGGAGAGTGACAGGAGAGTGACAGGGGAGTGACAGGAGAGTGACAGGAGAGTGACAGGGGAGTGACAGGGGAGTGACAGGAGAGTGACAGGAGAGTGACAGGGGAGTGACAGGGGAGTGACAGGAGAGTGACAGGGGAGTGACAGGAGAGTGACAGGGGAGTGATGAGTCTTGTCGGGTTTAACTGTACTTTGCAGAGGTTCTATGCTCTTTATTACCCCTGACCATATTAATATATAATATAATATATAATAATGTGTAAATAAAACTAACAATTATATTTATTCTAAAACCAGAAGAACATTTTCAGTTAAGAACACGTTTTGTGAATGCCAAACATGTTCATAAGAAGCCCTTAAGTGCACATTTGTTCATAAGAATACTTCATACAGACTTGTTCTGCGCTGGCCCAAAACTAGGGAAGCTCCAGAAAGTTTACACATCTCTTCCGTGGACTTGTGGGGACATTATTTTACATTCTGGTGGTAAAGGGGAAACAGAAAAAGGGAATAGATTACTGTTGATATGTGAATAACTGCTTTCAAATATTCAGTCCGTCTTTCCCAGATTCTCTCATTTCCTCTCATTTGTCTTTCATGCTTCCCTGTGTTAAACCCTTTTCCCATAAGTCACACTGCTGCTAATAAGTGAGTCAGTCGCACTATTTAATAAGCCTCAGACTGGGAAAAAGAGGGCTAATATGATCCAAGCCTCCATAGAGCTGTATTAGATTTCATGCATGCTGTAGGTCAAAGTAATGCCACTTACACGATTTACACTGTTTTCCCTGGACTCTTTTCCCGATATTGTACTAATATATGAATAATATATAATAACATTGTACTGACCTTCAACACTGTATAGATACAACCTTCAATTTATCAAAGTTACAACTGTGCCACCTGAACTCGCTATGGATTTAAAAATTCTATTTCAGCCTAAAGCCGATTAAATATGCTGCTTGTGGTGAGCGCTCACAAAATCCAGCAATTACAGAGGTAAGACCTGCTCCACTTTCATTGATTTGGGGGTTCGTCTGGCATTCACAAACTGCAGGTCGCGATCATTTATAATAAAAAAAATATCTATATAAATACCAAATTATAGTATTATCATCTAAAACACCAACAATCATTACAATTTGGTGGAGAACATGATACATATACAAAAAGTAGACAATGGGCGGGCAGTGGCACATAATTGAACAATCAGATCGATGAAGGGGAAGAAAATGCATTTAAAAAGACAAGACAAAGACAAGAGGAAGAGACAAAGAAGGGAGTAAAGTCTTCCTGGTCGAATTCACAGCTAGACCAAAGAGAATCATCTATTTATTGCCATTTACACATTCTAAATGATTTTGTTCTAAAAGAAAGAAGTGACTTACGTATGCAATCAATATAAAAGTAATCATTCAGAGCGCTGTGATCTTCTACATTGGAAGTAAAGGCTCCTTTGTCTTTTTGATAAAATAGTTTTACCGTATTCTTTGTCGAAATAACACATTTCTATAAAGGCTTGGCATCTGTGTCTCACTGTAGGCATTTTAATGAAACCCCACGAGACCAACTGGGACATGTGACTATTCCCTGAATGATCTCTTTCACCATAAGAGGCTGTTATGCCCTCTTTACCTCACCGCTTCTGCCATTAACATAGAATAAGATTTATCCTTGAGTCAAATGGCTTAGGGGTCACACCTCAAAAGCTCGCCAACAACTGCCTCATCGGGGGGAAAAATCAATGCGGGAAGTGTCTAAGACTATAGCAGATTACACTGAATCTGCCCCATCGACTTATCATTTCTCTTCATCCTGACTACGGACGTTTCTATTAGCAACACGCTGCTGTGACAGTGTGTGCGTGTGTGTGTGTGCGTGTGTGTGTGTGTGTGTGTGTGAGGATTGGTTATTGGTGTGGTTAAGTTGGCACTGTCAGAAGCGCGCCTGCTCACTGGAGATAGTGCGACCGGAGAGTTAACTGTAATGAGAAAACAGAGGATGAGGAGAGGACACGGAGGATGTGTTGTCTCAATGAAAGAAAGTCAATGGCAGCGTAATAGCAGAGAAGTGAGCGTCTCATTGCAGGGGTTGCCTTTACTGTATTGTCTGAGGTCCTTGAATTTAGTTTTGAATGTTCTTGAATCCTCTTTTCCTGTGTGTGTTTTTTTAATCTACAGGTGCTCAGGATTATTAAGTCTAAACATGCACACACGGGTTATACAATCCTTGTTATTGTTATTGGTGAGAAGTAATCCCTCTGAAAAGAATGGTACAAATACACTTAGAAGTCGATTAGATCTCGACTTGATGCTAGATTGTCTTTGAGGCTTGGCTTTTGGCTCCCCCACAGTGTAACAGACAGAATCAAAGTGAAGCGCAGCCAGCAGAGGGGAATGTGTCCAGTGGTCCAAACCTTATGTAAGAGAAACGTCAGTATTACTCCAAAGCCAAAGCTAATGTACTGTATGTAGCGCACACCAGCTCAGACTCATCAAACATGCATCAAGCAAATCTGTCCATCACATCTGAGGTATCAAAACGTGGCCAAGAATGTGGTGTGCGTACCATTTTTTTCTTTTTTTTTAATGAACTACTTAACTTAACTACTCACTTGTTTGACACAATTAGCATGTAGACAGTGAAACATCAGTTATGTCTTTCCAAATTGTCAAACATGCAGGATGTCAATGCATTTGGAAGGCAGTTGTTATGTGGGAAACATTGTGGGGACTGAAATCTAAATACATTGTCACTTTGTGGTTTCGAGTCCAATTACGTACGTTCAAGTTATCCGTTAATTAAGGCTAAGGTTAGGCAAGTATTTGTTCAGGTTTTGATCAGGCTCCAGGAAATAAATGGCCCAATAAAGGTCTTAACATTTTCCCCTCTTTGTTGGTATTTGAAAAGTATGTTGGAAAAACTGTGTCCGTCTCCATAACGTCGCCAAAGAATGTGGGGAAAAAACATTGGAACTCTGCAATGCTTGAACCTGTTAAAAATAAGGTCTGTTGCCAAAGCCAGGAACCTTCTGGCAGATCGCAGCCCAAGGCCCCGTGGCTCAGATGTAGGACCAACAGCCCAATGAACTCTTATATTCCCAGAGCGTTTGGCCTTCTTAACAACTCTCAAGGACTTGTCATTGTTCCACTTCATCTGCACTTATCTGAAGATGCTTGGTTGTAATTTTGTCCTTTATGCATATCACTGGTTTCCTGCTTGTGTGATATTTAATGTGGATGTTTATGGTACAAGCTTCTCATTTCCCTTCTATTTATCCATCTATCTATCCAAGCATAGAAACCTACTTTGAGTGTTTTATGGCATTCAAAAAACGCATACATTTTCTTCCGTAAATTAATACGTGTTGGTAGAATACAGCTTTTGTTAGTCAACTGAATAAGCATTTGCCCCTGAACTAGAAAATGAGATGGCGTCAGATGAAAGCATTACATCGTTGATCTTTTGAGAAGGTTCTCACAGTCACATTTCTTATTTTACCCCTTTTCATTCTTACTATTTACGAAAAAGCCTCTGGCGCAGTACGATACGAGGGATGCTTTCCGTTTGAACCAAAACTGAAAAATACCCATTGTAATCTGTGTTCACTCAAGCGTGTAACTTTTGACACGTTTTCCTCGCATCCATTTTTCTCGTATCCCCTGCTCTGTCACTCTCTTTGGCCATTTCCCTTTACTTTATTGCTCGGTGCTCGTAGTCGGTAAACTGTATGACACAGCCAGGCTTAAATTGTCAGAGACGTTCTCCACAATGATTAGCCCCAATTCTCCCTCTGAGCCGTGAACTGACTTAAGACTTTCCCTAAAGCCTCTCCTCTGACTGACAGGGTTATCCAAATCCTGTCTCCTCTAAATCTGATTTATGTGTATTTGTTGGCCTGTGATCTCATAAAGCTGCAGATCATTCTTGCCCTTTGCGCTCACATTACTGCCGGAAGGACTGGCTTCATAAAATGGCTTAAACAAATCAGATGAGATGTATTAGCATCTCAAAGCTAATAATGTAATGGCCCGAAATTGTTACGCTGCCACAACAAGATGTGTTTGGTCACTAGAGTGAAACAAACTTGAAACAAACTTGATTTCAGAAGGAAAACTAAGTTGAGGGGTAAATGCTCAACCCTTTGCATCATAAAGACAATATTGTAAGACATTTTGGACTGAGTTAGTACATAACACTTAACATTTCACAACATTCACATGCAGCTCTGTTAGTAGAGACAAGTTGATTCCTTTATCATTCTGTTATTGTGGGAGCAGCATGTGAGGAGGAAGGAAGTTTTGGGGCACTGTAAATTTGAAGTGACTTAACAACACAAAAGATTAGAGTAAAACAAAAACATGGTTGACGGCTATTTCGACGTAGCTCTTCTCAGCTCTTTGTGAGGAGGAGTTGAACAAAGGCCGGTCTGATTTGTTTATGTGCTTGGCGAGGCTTTTTATAGAGCAAATAAACTCTGTTCACATCTGTGTAGTGTAAACCTGCCTCAAGGGTCTAATAAAGAGCGTTCCATATTCACTTCCACTATCAGCAGACTCCCACTACTACTACTGTGTGCTGTGAGAACAGAAGATGATGCACACATAGTCCATTTATCACAGAGTCATGTACTAAAGATCACAATGATACAGTTGGATATAACTTGGGCTACTGTACATTGCACATAAAATGCAATGTTACAGAACTCACCACTGTGAGTAATAATAGAACAGCACTGCCTTTTGTTTGTGTATAATGCTCTAGTATCTGGTATTTTGCATGATTATCTAGTTTATTGCACATCAGATCAGGTATTCACCGTTTGAGGTCTCAGGACATTTTTATCTTACAATCCCATGGTATCAACAGAGACAGGAAAAAAGGCTTTCAACAACTTTACTTCTGTGGAACAAAACACAGAGGCTTTTTAGATTAAATAATTTTAAGCCTTTTAATGATTTTATAGCACATGTCAAGAACTACCTGCCGTGCAGATGCACTTGTTTTATATACTATTATTTCATATTGTATGTGTAAATGTGTTTTTATGTATTGTTTGTTGTTGTGTTTTAACAGGGAACCCTTCCCTGTGTAAAGAATGAATGAACAAATGAATGAATAATTGCATGCAATTGCATGTTATGTTATTTGGTTTTCAAAAGCATCTTTCAAATCAAACCACAAGCAGGCTGACCTAAATACTGAAGTTGCATAACACTCATTCATTTTTATCTGCGCATCCAACACATTTTGCCCCTCATTCCTCAGTCTCAAATGAGGAAAACAAGAATGTACACTAGTTTTTTCTTCAAAGAACAATTGTGATGTAATGAAGGCGCCAACACAAAAAAAACCTGTAGTTTGACCTGAAAAGAATTCCACAATGAAGTTCCGACTGTGTGTTCCTGCAATCAAATAAAGTAAGCAGCACATCCTAAAAGAACAATTCTGTTTTGCATTGGGTCCCACACGTATGCACACATTAAAAGCACACATTAAAAAGTAAGCTCACCCTAAACAAATTTGTGACGTTTTCAGTTCATTCTCCCTTTGAAGATAATCTCCAGGTTTACGGTAATAGGGTTTAAGCCAGGAGCAGCCACACTTAACCTGAGGTGATTTTACATGTCTTTTGTTAGCTTCCTTTAATGTGTCGTTCGGTGGAGTACATCGACAGGCTATGAATATATTTCCACATTTTTTTGCATGTACAGATCCCTTTGAAATAATTGCCTCAGCGCCTCAAAGTGTTGACAATGAAAGCTGTATTTGCAGGTGGTGCGACGTATGCAAATGATGGCTGCAAACGTTACTTATACATAATTGTACACACATTATAACTCCTCGATTTGGTCATTCAGCTTGTACTAAAATGAAGAGGATGTGGACGGATATTTGAGATACAAAATGTTCCATGCATAAATATATTTCAAATGTCCATGAGCTCTTTTGAATTCATCGTTGTATAAAGTTGTGTTGGTTATTACATACAGACGTGCAGTTCTGATGTAGATACAGACTGGGCAAAGACAAAGCCCCTCCCCCGGCATGGCTGAAATAAATATATATTTTGGGGTTGTTTTGAGGTACATTTAACACTAATAGAAGTTAAATTAGCATAATATGGGACCTTTACGTACATTTTACAGTGGATACTTTTTACACGTATTCAATACATTTGGGAGCAGGAATCTGTGCTATCTACATTTTTCAACAGGACTAAAACATTTTAGATCTGCTGAAATGGCTGAGGGGTTTATTTTGTAGCACATTCATTGAGACATCTTGCCTACATTTCTGCATTCCAACCCCATAAAATGACGCAAAAAATCTATCCAATGACAAATAATCAAGACAATTCTTCATCAAGATCACAATTTGATTTAATACTTTTACTTAAGTAGATTTTTATTTTAGTATTTGCTCCTGTATCTGTACTTTTACTTAAAGGTTGAATGGACGATTTTTTTGGCCCAAATCTGAGTCTTATTTCCTCGTGGCGTGGACTGCCGATTTGTCCTGCCACGTATCAATCATAAAACGCACTTATCGCTCACCTGCAGCCTCGTGCGGTTCGTCCCCACGTTTCCGCGTGCCTAAGCGCATGGATCTATCATAACATAGTTCCCTCAGTGTACGGGGCAAAATGAAGACGGAGAAAGACAGTTCGAGCTGACGCAGAAGTGGACAGAAATCTACGGGAGACGGGAGATGCGATGCGCTCCGTCGCGCTAATAAACAAACACATGTGTGTGTTGTATCAGTCCGCACGGGGGAGTGCGCATGTGCACTTCCGCCTGCGTTCTCAAATCGCCGAAAAATCGTCCATTGCGGCTTTAAGTAACAAAAGTAGTTTACAGTACCACTGATTTGGCCTCACAACATCCATTAAGTTAATTGTAGCAGAAACAAATCTAAATTCTGATAGTGAATCTCCTCACTGACTAACCCCAGGGTACATACCATACTCTAGGGTGGCTGCTGTTCAATTTCTGTAATATTATACACTACATAAAGAGTTCACAATGCTATAGGATGAATGATTGTGGAAGAGGCCATACATTGGAACGATATTATCGTTCCAATGTACTGTAATTGACTGGTTGGAAAATTAGTTATGTCCTGGAGTCAAAATAAAAGTTACTCACGTCACCTCCAAGAGAAAAAAAAGTAACATTTAAAATAATGAATGCATAGGACACAGGATAAGAAATTCAATTCCATTATCTAAAATTGGCTGCAAGACAGTGTAACATGTTCTGTTTTTCTTATGAAATGGTTTGCCATTTTACAATATATCAACTTCAAAGATAAAGGTGGTATTTTTTTGCCTTTGGGCAACTCAGATATACCCCTCATTCCATGGTATAATGTCAATTTATTTATTATTTTTTGGACAGCTGATTGAATTTAATGTGACACTCACATCCTGGAAAATAAATTGAAGGCACGAGAGTCCAATAGTTGACAAAGGGCAGTCTCACCGATTGTAAATGGTGTTTATCGGTCCTTCTCATTGACGCATATGTATTTGGCTGACTAATCCCTCCCTGAGCTTGGGAGAATTTAACAATTTAACTGAATGTAACCGCTTGTATATTCTGAGTGAGTCTGCTCAGTCTTGTTTGTTTGAAACGTCAATAGCCAAAGGGTGCATAAAAACATGACATTTTCTCTCTTTTTTCCAGATGGGAAATGCCTCTGAAACATTTATCCTTCTGTCCCGAATATCAAAAGACAATGACTTCCTTATGGGGACCATTTATACTGTTTTTGGTAAGTGACTTTTTAATATTAATAATAGCTTAAACGTGTATTCAATCAGTATAGTAAAAGTGATCAGCGTTAATCAGGCTCAGTGGTTTGAGTGTTCCCCTCACAAGCCCAAAGATTGGCACTTCAGATTTATAGCGGCTACAAGCTTCTAAAGCACATTACACATTAGGCATTATTGTTATGGTATTGACAAAAGCTCATCCATATTCATAAATCAGATCAAAATCTGTTTCAAGTCTGGTTTCAAGGTCAAACCAGTGCAGAAAGTACTTTATGCTCCATGATGTACTTTTTTCTCTGGTTAAGATAAGATAAGATAAGATACGACCGTACTTATGCTCATGTATGTTCCAAACCACTAAACTATAATGGTGGAAAGCAACATAAGTGATTTTTACTGTTGATACTTTTACTTACAGCTAACGTCAGATATCTGAACTTAATATTCCACTACAGTTTTAACTTTGAGCAAACAAAAATATAGATGTAAAAAGTCTAGAAACATTTCAAAATATATTTACTAAAAAATCAGGTCAATTCCTTTTCGAGAAATCAACATTTCACTCTTAAAGAACATTGTCAACTAGTATTTAAATATGTTTTGCAAAAGTCATTCTTTGTCCATGTATCTGTACTTTTACTTAACAAAATTGAGTAAATCTCTGATGTTGAATGATGCCCCCAGGCGTGCTGTCCATGCTGGGGAACAGCACTCTGCTGTTTGTGGCTTATAGAAAGAAGTCCACCCTGAAGCCGGCGGAGTTCTTCGTGATAAATCTGGCCATCAGTGACCTGGGCATGACCACCACCCTGTTTCCTCTGGCCATCCCCTCGGCCTTCGCTCACATGTGAGTCCCATTCACACCCTCTGGCCTGTTGATATCACACTCTCACTCACGGGAGCCAGGAGAGGATCGGCTGAAGACACTGGAGTAACGAAAGGTTATAAGACATGTCCAGAAAGTCTCAAAAGCAGATTGGTTAGCATCTTACTATTCTCAACCTAATCAAATTGCTATATTGATCGGTATGTTAAATTTTTGTGTTTTTTAATTTAATCAGTAATATTTTGTGCACAGTGGTACCAAGTAATACTACTGGGCTAATAATGCACGAACCAACATGGCAATGCTGATGGACTTTGGTCATTTTGAGCAGATTTACTATTTTTACGTGCACTTACTGTAGAAGCGCTTCGTGTATTTGAAGCGGTCAGTGCTTTTCTCTGACTAGATTTAACAACAGTTTTAATTCTCAACTTGTTGTGATGCTTTGACGATTCGCGTTTAATTATTTGTCATGACGTTACGGCTTTTCCCGACTGCTTTCAGCACGAGCCTGTCCAAATTGGTATAGTGTAGAGCTGAAATCAGAGTGTATCACCAGCCAGGTTAAGCTTGCCACACTTAAACTGTAACTTGAAATACTTGTTTGTGTCAGTGATAGTTTTACATGAGGACAGGTGATGTGAGAATCAGTTCCATATAATCTCTGTAATATCCTCTTCTCTGATACTGAATACATGCATATGGTGTGATGCGCAGGCATTCAGAGGTTTGAGACCTATAAGACCTTGTATTTCAGGCGAGCATCATTATTCATAATGGGCTGTCACTCATGGTCCATGGCGTCTCCATCTGCTCTGATCCCCTCAGCGCATGCGGCTGATTGCTGTCACTTGTGGTGGCGCTGGGTCAAATGCATCACTGCCCTTCTCACATCAGAGTATAAGGCAAAGTGAAGTGAAAAGTTACACAGGCTGACCATGAAAGAGAAAAGTAACTGAAGAAAAAAACGCAGATTTCAAGTTGTGGCCAAAGAACAAGCGAGATTTGATCAAGAGTGAATGTAAAATGTAAATATAGTGGACCAGACTACTAAAGGCAAGGCAAGTTGTTTGTAGAGCACAATTTGTACACTATGCAATTCAAAGTGCTTCACACAACAGGAAAAAAAGGCATTCAAATCATAAACCAGTAGTTACAGTATGTTGACTTATTTATAAGAGCAAATACTCACATATCCACTCTGTCATTTCTTTAACCAGAACATTACAAACGCAGGCCTGAAATGTGAAGAAAACATATTGAAATACAAAAGTGAGTGTTTATTGATGAGTGACAGGTGTAACAAACTTAAAGTGCATCCAGTCCATGGTCAAAAGGTTGCATATGTGGGCAGGTACAGCAGACAGTAAACACTGTGTGCTGAAAATACAAGAGAGAGAGAAAATGAGTACCGTAAATGCAATGTGAGCTTGTAAGTCTTGAACACACAATGATTATAAGTTTCTTTTTCTTTGCCTTAGGTGGTTGTTCAACAGAATCACATGCACTATCTATGCATTCTGTGGCGTCCTCTTTGGCCTCAGCAGTCTGACCAACCTCACCGTGCTGTCGAGTGTGTGCTGGCTCAAGGTCTGCTGCCCCAGCCACGGTAATGCCCCACCACCTACATCAGGGATGTCCAAACTTTTTTCACCAAGGGCCGCATTTTGAAACTTAAACGGGGCAGAGGGCCACAAACAACTTGACCATGTTGAATTTGTTGACGGACAAAGTGAATCATTCGAAATTTTGCATTTGATGTATTTGCGATGAGCCTCCACGCCTTTAATTAGACCTAGAATATTAATATTAGGTTGGTATAACATAAATATGCCTGAATTTTCCCAATTTCACAGTAAAAAGTACTACTTTTTGTTGTTTGGGCCGACATAGCAGGAAGCTGGAGGGCCAACAAAAATTGGTTTGAGGGCCGCATTTGGCCCCCGGGCCCTAGTTTGGACATGCCTGACCTACATGATGCAGCCTTCTTTGCTATTTCTAAAGAAGGACGCTTGTAAAGAGGAATGCTTTATTGACTTGCTTGTTTTAACCTGCCCTGGGGCCTTTGGAGCCTAAAGGGGAAAAATACAGCAATACAGCAACCCGCTTTAGAAGTTTGATGTAAAAGTGGTCATTGTGTAATCATTTTCAGGGTCAGCGGTTTACGTTTACAAAGCTGCATATGTTAATGCGATGTTTACAAGGTCTGCTTTAATGTGAAATCACAGGGACCATTTCTGCAAAAAAAATAGAAACCTTCCAATTATGGAAATCTTGTAATTTCCCCAGTGCATATTTATATTTAGTGCACATCCTAACACATGCTATAGTGGAGTTTACTAGAATCTGTATAAATAATGTAGCTGTTGGCTATACTTAGCCTCATTGAACACACATTCAGTTATTAATTAATTCATAATAAAAAAATGTATTATGAATTAATTAATAACTGAATGTGCAATGACAAAGAGAACACTGAGCTCAGTGATGCCTGCTTGCCTGCCCTTATCTACTTATTTACATTGTATTAATTTATTCAACACTTTCAGACTTTTTCAGATTTGCTACACTTTATATGTCGAGGTTGAAAGGTCCCAAACGTATCTTTGCATTATTATGGTCATATATTATAACCTCACCGAGTGTTCACAAATAATATGTGTGAAGCAAATGTCTGTTTAAATGAATAGAAATGCCTTTATTTAAATGCAATGCATTGCTACAGGCCCCTTGAGTTGCAGAAAGGCTTGGACTTGAATTCATGTCTGAGGTATAAACATATCACTGGGATGGAGAGACTTTGATGATTTGTAGATACTATTTCATGTTACACCAAACAGCTTCTTACCCTTTATTCAGTAAAGGTTTTTTAGATTCCAATATCAGATTCTGATTCACAAACGTGACCTCGAAGTAGATTTAAAGCTATGTAAATACATGCAGGACGTCAAGGGCAGTAACATGGTCAGCTAACTACTAATTATGTAATAGGATTTTTTTCAATTGGGATTGAAACATGATTGTGTGTGAGGCTGTTTTCATAAACTTGAGAGGCTCTTGCCTCAGTTTGTGCACTATCCAAGTATTTTATTAGAAAAGAATAAGATCATGACATTTTTTTTCAAAAGAACATTTGTGTTTCCATCCGAAGTTCAGCAAATCCTTTTTAAAATCAAACAAATATTAAAAGAATAATTGAGGATTTTTGGCGACCAATCTGAGTCTCATTTCCTTGTGGCATGGACGAGTAGTTCTCCCACATGTCAATCATTCCCTGCGTCCTACTGTACACCTGCCGCCTCATTCTGGCTCGTTCCCAGGATAGCGCATGCATGGTTGATATGCCGGTGTGTTCAGCGAAGCTCGCAGCGAGTTCCTTTATTGTACAGTACAAAAACGGCTGAGGGACGACAGAGAAAGACTGTGTTCGAGCTGGCTCAGAAGAGACGGAGATCTGCGGAGACGAGAGATGCAATCCGTCATGCTAATAAACAAACGCACGTGTTGCATGCATGCGCATTTTTAAAAACAGTCGCTTGAGTTCTCAAATCTGCGAAAAATCCTCTTTTATTTGTTATGGGACTTTTTTCTGATCAACCTCCACTCATGCTGTATTTGTGCATTTGAACATCCTGCGATTTTGCACGTTCTCCCAAATGATTGAGGGGTCTGACATTTTCATTGTAGGTGCAGTTCCACTGTGAGAGACAGAATCTAAAATAAATACAGAAATCACATTGTATGATTTATAAATAATGTATTTGTACGCTATTACTGCAAATAAGTATTTGAACACCTTCCAATCAGCAAGAAGACCTGTCAGTCTGCCTTTAAAAAGTCCACCTCTACTCCACTTATTCATATAGATAACAGCAGTGTAGATCTCCAGAGAGCTACAGGGCAATTGGCGAGCAGCTTGGTGAAAAAGATGAACTGTTGGAGTAATTGTTGGAAAATTGAAGAGGCTAAAGATGATTGTCAATCTCCCTCGGACTGCGGCTCCATGCAAGATTTCACCTCGTGGGGTATCAATGATTAATTAGCCCAGAACAACGGGAAGAGCTGGTTAATGACCTGAAGAAAGGCGGGACCACAGTTTCAAAGCCAACACAGCACTCCATCATGGTTTAAAATCATGCATTGTAATGATAGAAGGTTACAGAAGCCAAATATTAAAAGTGATTTTCTAAGGTCTTCAAATACTTATTTGCAACAATAACATACAAATACATTATTTAAAAATCATGCAATGAGAGTTCTAGATTTAATTTGTTTAGATTCTGTCCCCCACAGTGGAACTGCACCTATGATGGAGATTTCAAACCCCTGCATGAATACTTTCCTCACTGTACGATTCAACTGTTTTTAAATTACTTATTCTTGCACGGAATACAGTTTGACATATATAATTATCGAGTCGTGAAGTCTCATTATAACTCACTGATTCCATCTGTCTAACTGCTTATCCTTGTGTTAATTCAATTTTCAGAGACTCATCAATCACTTGGAATCCGCTTATTAACGCCTCATTATATTCATTCATATGTAATAATGAGTGAATGCCACACTGCCCCGAGTTGTACATCACCACTTAATATTTGTTTAGGCCTCAGTATTCACCTTATTCCACTCCGCTCACTTTTACCTTTTGCTAGGGAGGCTTCCATTGTGTTCCGGTTGAGAAGGAATTCTGTTGCCGCTAAATTATTATATAAAGTATGTGGTTTGATTTATGTAAAATGTTCCATTTCCGTGTGCAAAAACAAGTCAACAATGCATGGTTTCTCTGCCCGGCTTGAAAATGACTTTTCTACTCTGCTATTGAGATTATAATTTGATTAAAGGCAAACATTGCATCAATAAAGCCTAACTTAGAGGTATGTGTTATGCTATGTTCAGGCCGCGGCATCAAAATTGTGCCTCTAGTTGGAAGCCTCTGCATTTTAGGTTGGACGCTGGGGACATGCATCGTTGACGCCCTGGACTTGTGTTTGAACAAGACTCAAATCCGCCTCTCGCTGCCTGTGCACTGACTACTTTGGCGTAAGCTCTTAATTGGTTGACATGCCACGAATTTACTCTAAGTTTAGAATTTCCAACTCTGGCATCTGACGCCTTTCGTCCCTGTCTTTCAGCAGATGCATGAACACGGGCCACGGAAACGCTGGCCAGCCTAGTAATTGCTAGTTGCATGTAAATTTGACTCCTTTGACGCACTGAACGCACCATAATAGCCCAAAGCAAGGGACATGGGGAACTTCAAAATCACTTAAATCACAATCAATTAAACTGAGATGAGAGAAGGGCAAAAACACTTAATGTCATATCACTCTCAAATTCATCAAATTGAAATGCAAATTTCTACACATAATCGCTCTGAACAAAATAATATTTTAGCACACTAGACACAAATGCAAAGAACAATGCAATTTGCTGGCAGATCTCAAGAGTTCAGAGTAAATTAGCAGTTTACCAGTTAACCAATCTAACTCCTATTGTGCTCTAAGTTATTGGGTTTTCGATGGCATCGAGGAGGCGATAGGCACGGAAATCAATGTTAGACATGTCCAGAAGGGGAATAATTTATCTATTGGTGATAGCTTTGCTTAAATTGCTAAATGCTCAATCCAAAGCCCTCTCCACTCACAATGGAAGGGAAAGAATGCACTGAAAAAGGCGATACACCTTGTCAATGTCTGATGGCCAATCAGCGCTCTTCAGACACAGCCATTGATTATTTGAAGTAGGCAGTTGTTACTTGTACCAAGCACAACCAGGGGTTGAAGAAATTAAATCACTTTTATCATAAAATGTTAATTGTACCTCCTTAAGAATTTTAGACAATAATTATTTAAACAGGATAATTTATTATCCTGCTTAAATTGTGTGAACTTGAGACGTGTCAGCCCCCTAGTCCAAAAATGTGGCCCAGACAAAATGCTCTATGCCATGATAAACATTATTACTTAATAAGCATTTATTTCAAACAAATAAACAGCAATTGTTATGGTGTGTTCCCACACCCAATGCCCAATCATTTATTTGGGATTTTTATAGTTGAATTTGCTCAAATTATTATTATAGACCAAGCATTGGAAACCCCTGGAGAGCCCTGGGGGTCCCAGCTGTGAGATTAAGCATAGGGGGTACTTAAGACAAAAACGTTTGGGAAGCACTGCCAACAAACCTCAGATTGGGCATTAGCACATGTTTTGGCGGCAAAACATGTCAGGTAAATAAGCTATTGCTGTTATACCATTGTTTCTTTAAAAAAGTGAGATTGATTTGAAAAAGAAGACTGTTAGCATTTTGTGTACACTGGTTCTTCTTGTATTTATAAGTCTGTTCTCATCCAGGACTCATTCCTCCAACTGTCTGCTTTTCCTCCTCAGGTAATAAGTTCTCATCTTGGCACGCCGCCCTGCTGGTTGCCGGAGTGTGGTGCTATGCTGGAGTATTTGCAGTGGGGCCTCTGTCAGGATGGGGGCAGTATGGAGCAGAGCCTTATGGGACAGCCTGCTGCATAGACTGGCATGCTCCCAGTGAGAAATCATCAGCCATGAGCTACATTGTGTGCCTGTTCTTCTTCTGCTACATCGTGCCATGTACCATCATCTTCCTCTCCTACACCTTCATCCTGATGACAGTGAGAGGGTCCCGACAAGCAGTGCAGCAGCACATGTCCCCCCAGAACAAGATTACCAACGCACATGCACTTATCATCAAGGTAATCCAATAGGTTTTACAGCAGTTATTTGAGCAGATGATATGCTTTCTAAGTATTTCAATGGTCTTTTCCATTCCAGCTCTCCGTGGCGGTTTGCATTGGCTTCCTCACAGCCTGGAGTCCTTATGCTGTAGTGTCTATGTGGGCTGCATTCGGGGACCCAGCGGCTGTGCCTCCCATGGCTTTTGCACTGGCAGCTATTTTTGCCAAGTCGTCCACCCTTTATAACCCCATTATATATCTCCTCTTCAAGCCAAACTTCCGCAAGTCACTGTGTCGGGACATGGCTCAGTGCAAAAGCATGTTCTGCGGATGTTTTTGTGGTCACAGCTCCCCACAGAAGGGAACATGTAGGGATGCTACTTTTAAAGATGACTGCAACTCCACAAGGTTGTCCAATGGGCTGCCAGAGAACCATGGGATGTGCCGACACTGCCCTTATCCTGCGTCCTCCCCAAGACATGGGGGACAATGTGAGGGGCACAGTCCAAAACAGACTGCTAGCATCCTGAAAGGATCCCTGCACAGCGAAGTGGCAGTCAGTCAACTCTCCAACGAGCTCCAAAGTGACTTCCTCTAGGCCGGGACAGCGAAGGTCACAGAAAGTTAGAGAAAAGGGAAAAGTTAGTTCTGATGATATTTTTTTCTCCGATGAGGCATAACATACACCTCTGTAATATGCACCTCTTTATTCTACAAACGGTGATGTACTCAATCTTTCTATCAGATTTGCCATTCACTTCCCATTGTTGCAAATGTTTTGGATAATATACTGCTGACATCAGACAGGAAGTTTAGCTCTGTCATTACGATCACATCTTCTGCTTCTGAAGGTCAGATGCATCTCATTCTGACCTTGATATCACCTGTCATTAATGTTATGCCTGGTTGGTGTACACTTACTACACAGGTCAGGTTATAGACAAAAGCTGATGAAAGGTATTTAAACACACAAAGATGAATATTTTGCCCTTTGCACCCCAAACCACTAAACACCAATGGAAGTAAAACATTTGAACTATGCTGATATGTTTTCTCAGTTTACAAGTTTGCAAACTTGCAAAATCCGTACCAGGGACTGTTGTGACTTTGTAGGTGGAGATAATGCCACTTGGAATATTTCTCCCTTTACTGTCCGTTTCTCGGATGTACATCAATGTGAAGTTGATCCTATGCCTCAAATATAGGTTACTGCCAAAAACATATAATGACAATGTTACAATCTTAATGAGCCAAACAGAATTGTATCACTTTATAACATGCATGTAAAGAAGACATGCTATCGACTACCTTTTATATAAATATTTATTAAACACTGTATATAAAGATGTAATGTTGTGCATGCCTCAAAAGAAGACAGGGTTGTTAAAGTTTCTCTTAGTAAAGGTTTAAAGTTTATTTAACACAAGTCACACCGCCTACCTCTGGATTACTGCAGGGTTCAGAATGGATCCCAAGTGCAATCAATGTTGGTTCTCTCTCAGTAGCCATATCGCATTTCAAAATAAGATATTTTGTAGATCAATATAAATAACCAAATCTAAAATACTTAGTAATGTCTCTTGATGTTGTGTTTGTATGTTTGTTGGGTCATTAGTAAAAAACATCTTCAAAAAGCCTCAAGGTTCAAATGAGACAAATTTTAAATCATATTTATTGTAAAGATAAATCTTAGTAATGTTAATGTTACGTGTTTGTATGTACAGCATGTGAATGGAGAGCTGGCTCTTTCAGAAAATGCTGGAGAAGACAATGTACTCAAAGTGTTGATGTCTCTGTGTCAATATGACTTATCAGGTGCAAATAAAAGGGTTGTTCTGAATATTTATTAAGAGCAAAAGGGCAACTGCGTTGTTCATGTTTTATCACACAAACAATTCATCTTATTACTAAGATTAATTGCGTCATATTGAGGTTTCTAATTTCAAGACTTTCTTCTTAAATAGTGGTTAATATCTGTTGTTTTTTGTCAACTGATTTGCCGACAATCTACACAGGCTTAATTATTTTGAGGCGTATTTAGAGCCCATTGGAGATATTGTTGTAATTGGTTATTTGAACAGTCCTCAAAATTGGCAATAAGATGGTAATATTCTTGCAGCATACCCACATGAGAGGGGACGTTTGAAACCCCTGTTGCACTTGGTAAATAACAATATTTCTATGTGTTTGTGTTCAAAGTCACCGCAGAAACACTGTGCAGGTTTCATCGTGTTCTTCGAGGTTCTTCTGCGTGCATGTGCTTTCCTGAACAGAAGTCTAACCTACGCCATTAGATAATATGTCAAAAAACACTTTATAGAAATATCCAAGCCAACTGTGTACTAAATGTTCTCTATGCATGGATCAAAGCCTCATGAAGAAGGTCAAAGTGGTTGGCATTATAAGACATGCAAACATTATTCTAACAGAAACTGCCCCGTGAGCATAGTCAGGCTCAGGCCGAGTTAGTCCAACAAGCACTTCTGTTACCAACACAAGGAGGTCATCAAAGCGAGCTGCAAAATGCTTCAGTAAGATCAACGGGATCTGCCTATGAGTGCGTTTTGGGTGACTGGCATAGCTTTCGACAATTTCCTCACACTTTCACACCATCAGCTATAGCCTCTGCACCACTTTACATTTTTGTACAGAAAACTTAAGCGTCCCATTTTGTGCTTTCACTTTCAGTTTAAATAAATCGCTGGAAGTCATGCAAAACGACCGTGTCAGCACATGTGATACATTCTGCTGGTCCTGCAATCCTTTGTAATTCATGGTATATCAGGCCTACTGCCAGGATTGAATGATAAATAGTGTTTCTCCACAACAGTGAAGAGCTTAATTGGACAGTGACATAACAGATAAGACCCCTATCCAGATTGTAGACTGCTCTGAGAGTTGAATTAAGAACCGACTCCATGGCAAATGTACCGCAAAAATGACTGTAGTTATTATATAGATAGGGCCAATGGTACAGATTGTAAGAAGTAAATGAATAAGGCTCAAAATTCAGACTAAAGACTGATGCATTAAAGTGTTTTTAAAAAAACGTCGATCTTACAAATGCTTCCCGTCTAACAGCCAGAGTTGAGTGGCAAGGCAAGTTTATTTGTAGAGCACAATTTGTACACAGGGCAATTCAAAGTGCTTCACACAACAGGGAAAAAATGCATTAAAGTCACACAGACATGAAATCACAAAGTGTAAAGAAAATCATTTCAGTCAGATGCACAGCTTAACAAAACTGTTTTTATCTTAGAATTGAACATCACCAGAGTAAAGGCCTGGTTCACATCTTCAGGAAGACTGTTCCAGATTTTAGCTGAATAAAACTGAAACGCAGATTCCCAATGTTTACGGGCAATGTTCTAACTGTAAAATCAGGAGTCATCAGGAATAAAATTGTGATCATAGTGTGCACATGTAACAAAACTTCTAATCATTTCCAATCAAAAATATGCAGATTCCCATTCAAAAACATGAAACTGTGGCTCTCGGTATTATGCTGCCTGATTATCTGTACACAGGTGTCAAACTGTGAAAATCTGATGTCTCTGTTTTGTCTCAAGGAACACCCATTTCTGCATTACTCGTCATTCCTGTCGTTCATTAGGATTCATCAAATGTGCATAGTTTGTATATTATGGATAAATATATGAAGTCAGGGATTTAAATCGATGTTGTTTTGCATGTTTATGGTGTCTATGTATTTCTTTATTATTTATGTTGGGCCTCGGGTCAAGGCTCATACAAGCTGGTGTGTTGATAGGTTTGATGTGCATTGGCAGCTGAGTTGAGTGTGAGGCTTCTTCTCTGCAGGTGGCTTTGGTTCCTTGTTACTAATTTCCATAAGCTGTGTAATAGGCTGTTGCATGCTGGGTGCTCACTTTGAACGGTTGGAGTGTATACAATATTCATTCAGTGTTTACCAGTTCACCGAAAAAAAAATTGTACAAGATATGTATACGTATAATATACATCTACATAAAACGCTCACCCTCCACGGGCGGTCTCTATTTCTCTCCCTTCAAGCTCGGGTCCTGGGAGCTTGAGGTTTCTGCGCAGTATCTTTGTTGTTCGCAGCACTGTACTTTTCTGGACCGGGTGCATGTCATACAGAATTTGATACCAGCCATTCCAAAAGGTGAATGATTTATGTCTACCTCCAACAATCCCAGAATCTACATGGATTTTAAGTTTTTTGAAGCTGCAAAGTAAAAAAAACTGGTCATTGTTTATCATTTTAATTAAATGTATACTATTTTGATGGGACATGGTTCATTACGTTTACTGTTTACTGATGCTAACTGACGCACATGAGGAATAAACTACTTTCCTAACATTTTTAAAGGTGGAATATGTAACTTTTCTGATGAAAGGGCACACTACTTGCTTGTTTCCATGGATATGTTATTGATTTGCCAGGAAAAAGAATGTTTTGAACAATAAAAACACCTGTAATGAAATAATGACAGGTTCAAAACATGTATTTTCACTGTGAGTCGGGTCACCTCTCCAGGCATCACCTGCTGTCCCAATTAAGTTAGGTACATTTACATAATTAGCACATAATTACATCAGTGAACAAGCTACTTTGATACGTTATATCCTTTATTGATGTTACTTTCTGCAAAATATCACCTGTTTTTTGTGATATTTGTTTGTGTGATGGTTTTATTTGGAATATTACAGTAAGTCAGGTGCATTCTATTTCCTAAAAGAAAAAAGAAGAATCTTGGCAATGCAAAGCAATAACGTCTCCATGGAAACAACCACATGGAAGGTTCTCCTCTAGAAAAGTCACTGTGCAACTTTAAATAATGTATTATTGTCAAAACCTCAGATTTTATCCTATGCAGTATATGATTTACAGTCAGCTATGCTTTGTCGGCTGTTGCACTGTTCTTTTTCTTTCTGCAAATTGAGGCTGAGACCTGCATCTAAAAGTCAGGAAGTGTCCCCTCTCTTCCTCCTCCTTTGTCCAAACACAAAGCCTGAATGTCCACATCTTGTACATATCGATTTGTATATGAGAAGATATATTATCATTTACAATTACAATTAAAGTTAATATTATCAATATTGGTGTCCTTTTTGTTCTAATGCAACGTGACAACTGTTTATATTATTTTCTTTGGAGCCTTTAAACATGTTAATGATTGTATTAAAAACTGTATATGAGGACATATTTTTGTTCTGAGTAAAAAAATGTTATATTTCAATAAATTATTATATTCCTGACTTTGACTTCTTCAATAGATAACCATTTTTATATCATACACATACATTTGGCTTTTCATCAAAATATTTATCATTTATTTGTACAGGGAGGGCTCTTGAGGACAAGGCGCGCCTTGTTAGCACAAAGCATTTAAAACAAACAAACAAACAAACAGGATATACACATAATGTCAATAGAACCAATCAAGAAAAACAAAAAATACATTAAAACACACTTACACATACAAAATTGGATAAAACCCTAAAAAATATAATACGATGCCGTTGTTATTAATTGAGCATGTTGTTATTATCTGAGAGTTTGTGTGACAGTGGGACAGGTGGAAATGAGCCCATACAATCCGGTGTGTTGACATGTGTCTCATCTATGCATACATTGTTGCTAATAACTAATTGCAATTACATATATCAGGTCATGATTAATTACTTATTATTTCAATAATGCATTTGATTCGTGCTTCTATTATTGAAGCTATGTGTGTGACATTATTCCTGTTGTTACAGAATGTGTCTCTATTCATCTTATGCACTGGCCTCTCTGCTTCATGCATTCTTAATGGAGCATCTTTATAGCTCTGCTTGACAGGTTAACATCATTTTAACTCACAGGCAAGGCACAGAATATCAAAATGTGACCTTTATCTTGGCTGATTTGGCCCTACACAAACACATTTGTGTTCGTGCATGTATTTTTTTTTACAGCACTGTTCATTAAATCATTAATACCTTGAGAGTGAAAAGGGCACTGGTGTTCACCAGCTCAAGGTCAGGTGAGATTGAAAGGGATTGAATTACACGAATGCTGGTTGTGATTGATTAAACTAAAACATTACTAAAACCAGAAGCCATAACCAGACAAGCACAGCAGAAGAGTAAGTCTTTCTCCTTTGAACATTTTACTAAATAGCTTATTAACTACATAATTACATGACAAATAATTTCTCTACATTAGACTTAATGTGACTCCACACTGAAACTGTTGTTAGGCGTGATGAGTTTTCAATACAGTACAATATTTCCTCATTAAACCTGAAGTTTTATTTCATTTCATTCATGCATGTTTAAATTATCATTTCAGTAAAATACCCATTTCAGCCATTTGGACAGTCCGGACTGGGTCATAGCTCCAAACTGGAACTCATTCACCAACTGGGTTCCTGCTTGACCGGAAGTGCTATTACAACAGAAGTGATGATCCTGATCTGTGGCAAAAAGAGGCAAAAGTGGGTGAATACAAATAAAAATCTGTGCTGATCATGAAATGAATGAGAAAATCTATATATTATAAGCCTGTGTTTAAAAATGTTGAAACAATATAGTAGGATATCTTAGTAACATGGCCAACTGGATCTATGAAATAAATCTCATATAAAACCCTCCAGAGTATATGAAATTATACCTATTTATGATTTACTTTTTCTGGGAGAGGACCCCCGGTAACTCCCAGGCGTAAGTATTATAGTGTCATTTAAAGTGGGCAGCTCTGCCTTCAACTCAAGGGCCCCTTTTTGCCGCCGCTGGGTGTAGATGGTACAGCTTTCCAATTGCCAATGATGTCAGTGCACACATACATTTAAGCACAACAAAGCATATCCTTTCTTGTTATTGCTACAATACATCTTTTCAGTGTGTTTAGAAGCTTGTAATCAAGCTTATTAAGTTTGTATTTTAATTGCCAATAAAAGATTCGATCAGGTACTGACCTTCATTAAATGACTTGTAAGGGTGGTGCATACATTAAATTAAGTAACTATGTAGGTACTTCTTGCACACAAGCCTAGGGAATGTGCAATCATCTTTAGAAAAAAATGTTTTTGAACTTTAAATAAACTTGAAATATTTTCTGAAAATCGATATTGTAATACTACTGACCTCTAACAGTGACAGAGAAGAACTTTACCAATGTTTCACTGAACATAAACTTCTCCTTAATTTGTATTCCACAAATTAATCTTTCACTTTTTAGATTGTTGGCTGAAAATACATATTTGCCTCAAAGGCCAGACAAAATGCAGGGTTTCCCATTTAGGCTTGAGCTCCCTGAAGTAGGAGGGGATTGGAACAGCGCAAGATTGTTCCGGACTGAACGACAGAGACAGGAGGCTAGCATTCATAAATGAAATGAAAGTAAACTCCTGGTATGTGTTTTTAATGAAGGAACAGCACCTAACATTAGAAAGTAAGCTACATTATGATTCAAACGTTCCTTTGAAGTTTTTTTTTTATGTTAGATATCCTCACTGCATACAATCTCAGAAAAGGTTTATTGCCAATGTCAATTAACAGAATTCTTGCTTTGGAAACATAAAACAATGAACAATGATAAAACAACCAATTAAACAATTAAAATCTGCTATAGGATAAAACATGAAAATAGGCTTACTATTTATACAAAATGTATAGTTTAATTTACATATGTGGTGCAGAATGTGAGCAGTGCAGTGGGTGATTAAATTAGTTAAAGTGCAGAGGGAAAAAAATTGTTCTTGTGGCGGGAGGTTCTGGTCCGGATGGACTAGCCTCCTGCCTGAGGGGAGTGGCCTCCTGCCTGAGGGGAGTGGCCTCCTGCCTGAGGGGAGTGGCCTCCTGCCTGAGGGGAGTGGCCTCCTGCCTGAGGGGAGTGGCCTCCTGCCTGAGGGGAGTGGCCTCCTGCCTGAGGGGAGTGGCCTCCTGCCTCAGGGGAGTGGCCTCCTGCCTGAGAGGCGTGGCCTCCTGCCTGAGGGGAGTGGCCGCCTGCCTGAGGGGAGTGGCCTCCTGCCTGAGAGGAGTGGCCTCCTGCCTGAGGGGAGTGGCCTCCTGCCTGAGGGGAGTGGCCTCCTGCCTGAGGGGAGTGGCCTCCTGCCTGAGGGGAGTGGCCTCCTGCCTGAGGGGAGTGGCCTCCTGCCTGAGAAGAGTGGCCTCCTGCCTCAGGGGAGTGGCCTCCTGCCTGAGGGGAGTGGCCTCCTGCCTCAGGGGAGTGGCCTCCTGGCTGAGGGGAGTGGCCTCCTGCCTGAGGGGAGTGGCCCCCTGCCTGAGGGGAGTGGCCTTCTGCCTGAGAGGAGTGGCCTCCTGCCTGAGAGGAGTGGCCTCCTGCCTGAGGGGAGTGGCCTCCTGCCTGAGGGGAGTGGCCTCCTGCCTGAGGGGAGTGGCCTCCTGCCTGAGAGGAGTGGCCTCCTGCCTGAGGGGAGTGGCCTCCTGCCTGAGAGGAGTGGCCCCCTGCCTGAGGGGAGTGGCCCCCTGCCTGAGGGGAGTGGCCTACTGCCTGAGGGGAGTGGCCTCCTGCCTGAGGGGAGTGGCCTCCTGCCTGAAGGGAGTGGCCTCCTGCCTGAAGGGAGTGGCCTCCTACCTGAGGGGAGTGGCCTACTGCCTGAGAGGAGTGGCCTACTGCCTGAGGGGAGTGGCCTCCTGCCTGAAGGGAGTGGCCTTCTGCCTGAGGGGAGTGGCCTCCTGCCTGAAGGGAGTGGCCTCCTGCCTGAGGGGAGTGGCTCCAATAGTCCGAGTCCAGGGTGAGAAGGGTCGTCAGGAATGATCTAAATACAGTACATTTAAATTATAAATACATCCATCGTGAAGCTGGATGTCGCACCTTCTCATCAGTTCATGTAATGTGTATGTGTACAGTAAACAGTAAACAGTAAACAGTAAACAGTAAACAGTGTACAGTGTCTCCCCACACTGTATGAATTATGTGAAGAGCAGAGTCAGTCAGAGAGGCCCATGGGAACATCTCTGAAAATAAACATTCATTAGGCCCCAATGTCTTCTTTATTCACACAGTCTCGACCTTGGTTAGACACTGCTATATTGCTGCACAGAATATATATGGTAAAATAGCATATATTTGGAAGAATATATAATAGTAAAAATAGCCCATACATTAGACATGTAAGGACTGTAGTATTCATGAGTGTAAGAGATAAGCTGCCGTCAGTCTGGAGCTATAGTTGAGATGCAGGGTTAGAGGATATTGTCAAAGGAAGTGGTTTAAAGTTATCAATCTGATTAAGAAGGACTTAAATGGAGAGACACAAAAATACAAGAGATGAGTGTGTATTTTAAAAATCTACTGTACTGACACTATTCCCTGATTGCTTTAAAGAGACAAGGCAAAGCCAGTTTATGTGTAGAGCGCAATTTGTACACAAAGTAATTCAAAATACACAATGCCAACATATAAAAAACATAAATAATCAAGCCAAACAGAACTGTTTTAAGCCCATTGGAATAGAGTAGAAGCCAGCCCTTGCACATTTGCCTGAGGTGTTAAATTCCTCTTTTTAATTGGGTCCCACTTTAACTTCTGTTATTCCCAGTCTTATTTATTAAAGCGTAAAGTCAGCGCAAACATGTGATTTCTACATTTCTGGAGTATTATAGTTTAAATTGTGGTGTAATTGGCCACATGACCGGTGTGTTGCATAAGAAATAGAGTCTGCCTTGTTCTAACTGGATGGAGGAGGTGAATTTACCGTAAGTCAGTGAAAATATCCATCTTAATTTAACTTGATTGATTGAGGAATATAGAATTCAACATTTCGCTTTATTTAGACTTAAAGCTTAGACTTATTTAGACTAATAAGCAAAAGGACCAGCAATCTGCATTTATTTTGTGTTTTGTGTCCGCTGACTTGACTAAAACATGAAAGTATATTTATATCGCACTTTCAAATGTCACAGTAATGAGATCGGTTGCTTTTACAACAAATAACAGCAGAAAAAGGTTATACCTGCGGGACAGAAACAGACCAATAAAACATTTGCATTGCATTCACACACAAATCACTCAATGCTCAGAGGATGATTTTCTCTGGTGAAGACAGAAATCCGTACATACATTCATTTTGAGAATCACACGGTTGCACGGTTTAACCCAGAACAACCCTGAATGTGCCGCATGTAGTGACATTACCCCAGAGTGGAGGACCCAGAGTGAATACATGCTTTTTACATTTGGCTGAGGTGCTGCTCTGAGCTGACATTAGCAGGAAACATTTACTAGGAATAAACTACGTACGTTTGCAGAGAATGAAGGTCTAAGGACGGGGTACGCAGTCCTGAATTTGCTTAATTCCTGTGAACGTTGGTTAATCTGCTTCTTTATTAATGATTTTTGGCATAACAAAAATTAATTGTAATTGAATTGAGACTTTCAAGGATCAAAGACCTTCACATGAGTCTGTTAGAAAGGTGTGCCATAAACACGGGTGTAGAATCAGCTCTATGTTTACTTGGTACTATTTAATATTAACAATACAGATGGCACATGAGTTAGGAATACTGAATAATCATTCTATACGATGACCAATTCCTACTTCTAATGTGTTGAGTGCAATGTTCCAGCAGCGTGAGTGAGTGACTGTAGAACCTGTAAATTGACTTATCTTATGCCGGTATTATACAGTTGTAAACCAGTGTGCCTGTGTTTGAGAGTGTAAAGTGTGAGAATAATGTCAGCTTTTTCATGTCCTGCGTATTTATAGATACATGTATTTGCACGTAGCCTACTTGTTTTTAATATGCACTGTGCTTTTAGAAAATAAATACAACATACAAACCTATCAAGATCCGATCACAAAAGTAAGCAGCTTCTCTGAAAACATCACTTGTTCACCTACTTCTTCCACACATCCTGACACCATCAACATCACTGATTTTGTCATTGCCAAACACTTCATGTAACACAAAATGTTTGAGTTTACTTCACTGAATATGATGTCTTCATGAAAGTTAGTTATTCCCTGTACTGTGCTGTTATGTGCTAACACACCATATTTCACATATTTCGTAAAAGCCTTATTCTGATATGTTTTATAAATAAACACAAACTGTTTCTGCCCCAATGTCTTCAGAATGTCTTCTGCTTTGGTCACTGAAGTGAATACCTTTAATTGCCGGATGCAGAGGAAAGCGATCGCTGCCATCAAGCGAAACACAAAACACATTAGGCATTGCTACTTTAAAACTGCCTGGGACGTCCACTTTTGAGGCACGTCTCATTATGGAGATGCAGAGAATGCAAAATGCGTTTCCGTCACGCAGAGCTGTAAAGAGCACGAGTTACATTCAGGAAACTATGTGAGACGTGAGCTGACATGGGTACATAATATAAAAGTAATTGAGGATATAATTGCACTAAGTGGACCCATGACGCATTTGTTTTTCTCAGCCTCACACATGCTACATGTAAATTATCTTATTCTAAATCAAATGAATTGTAATTATGTGGCGCTTTAGAAGCCAACATTTGCAAATTTAGACTTCATTATCGTTTTTATAGTACAGCTTGTATTTTTTCTGGTGGAGGATCTGCCGCCTTGTCTCCATGGATAATAACATATTATGTTAATACTTTGCCTCAAACATTCCACAGAATGGCAAATAATGGCTCTATCTCCCTGGAGAATGTTCCAAAGTTTGGTTTTAGCTTTCCCTCTCCATAGAGAGCTGCAGGTGGCATGCCCAGGACTCTTAACTGAAAGACAAACAAAAGCAATTATGCTGTGTTCAACTATGTCATACAAAACCTAATAGTTGAACCACAATCAATTGACTTTAAAACAAATACACTGTTTTCTTTAGTGATCTCATTGAGTAGGAGTCGGCATGAACAGTTTCTTATCCTTGTACAGTGCAATTTTATAGGGTTTGCAGCCAACAAACTCAACACTATTACTATTTGTGCATGTTTGATAAACATAAGTAGATATTTGTGTTCTAGAAGATGCCTCCTTTTTTTCACATGCTATTATGTTTTTTAGGTTTTAGGTTTTATTGTTCAATTTGGGAATGCATGTTGTTGTGTGATTGGATGTAAAGTTCTAGGAGGTGCTCTATATCAGATCCGTGTGCTTAATGCAGCGCGATGGTTGAGAAGCAGTAACTGACCCAATACTCGCACTGCCACAACACATTTGACTGAAGTGGGCATTTTCTGAAATGGTGCAATGTGTGTAAGTGCACACGGGTGCAGGGGAAACGATTATGAGAATTGGGACAGTCTGTATTGCAGAGCGTTGTGAATGCGGTAAAGAGAAACAACTGCATGTTGTTAACACCCTTGTGCTACCCTCAAAGATAGTGCTCAGGTTTTTTGACTATCTATAATTTAAACACAAAACCACAAAAGCAAACAGACACACAAGACCTGAAGATAGCACGAGTAGCATTGTTGAATTAATCACAAAGCCACAGCTCAGTTTAGTTTGGATAATTTATTGAATTGGCCACAAACATGCAGAAAGTTTAACTGGTAAGACATTCCTTTCCATTGTTTCCTGTTAGCTCTCACTGCTAAGTTGCTAAGGCAGAAGCGCTGTAACTTTGGAAAACATTACAATGAAATGCATTGTACGGGATCTATTTGCCTGAAGTCTGCATCGCTTTAAACTTATGGAAAGTGCAGAGAGAAGTAGTGTGGATCCAAACATTTGAAGAGTTGGGACACTGCACACTTCAGCGGATTGTTGTGAACCCACATTTAAAGTGCCAAGTTTGAGTATTGGGACAGGGCCCCTCAGGGCCCTCTTCAGTGTGGGCAGTGTGTGACAGCTTTAGTAACCCCTGTCTTTTCACTGCCTTCCAGATATTCATTTATTTATTTTGACCTTCAGAGATGTATATATCAATGCAGTATGTTTCAATGCAGTGGTTCAATGAGAGCAATTATTTTCCTTTGCATTGGTTATTTAGTTATCTGTTTGTAAGGCGAGAGTTTGTTCCTCAAGCCCGCCGAGATCCTAAAAAATATATATATATATATGTATTTTTGTCCTGTTTTTGTGGATTTTCCACAGTTATTTTGGCCAAAACTTCAATAAAAATAAAACTGTATTCTGCACCAGAAACTCAACACTGAGATCACTCGCTGGCCGCTGGCCGGAGCCTCGGCGCGAAGGCGTCCACTCTCTCTCAATCATTCAGTTTTATTTGTTTCTTTTGTGTTTCTTGTGTTGTCTGGTGTGTGTAACCGTGTGTATTCCTTATTCGTTCATGTTTTAGGTGGTGTTTTGGGTGTGTTTTGTCTGAATCTTCGTGTTGTTTGTTCCTGTTAGCCGCGAGCTAAGTTGTTTGTTGTTCTCGGCCTCTCTGCGGCTTATTTTTCGGTGTTGTTCTGTATTTCTTGACCCGTGGGTTGTGTGGGTCGTGTTCGGTGTGTTTTATGGTGGTTTGGTGTTAGTTTTCATGATTTTATTGTCACTTTTGCCGGCTTTTGCCTCCGACTAGGCTGAGTTCGGGCCCCGGGGGCTAAGCTGTTAGCTCCAGGAGTTGAGTGCTGCTGAATCAGAGTACATTTAAAAGAAAAGGCTGGGCAAATTCAAAAATAAAACTGAATAAAAGCTAATAAAAACAAAGAGTGTGTTGCTCTGTCTAATATGACCAGTTTTTGTTGAAATAAACCTGTTTAATGAAAAGTTCTCAAATAAAGAATAATCATTACTTCAGAATATTGTTTATTATTTTCAATTTCTTGCTTTGATAACTATATTTATATAGCTAATGTAGAGAGGTGGTAGTAGGGCCTATATTCTAACAATCCAAGAAAATTATTAGAATTGAAAAAATTTAAATTATTTAGAATACAATTTTATTTTGAAATTCAACTACGACTTCTGGATGGTAGAGATTGTGATTTGATAACGTGAAAATATTTTTTTGTTTTATTTTTATTCCGTAAAAAATGCCAAGTGAAACAACAAATTAAGCATTTCAACTTCAGATAAGTTCCAGGCTGACACACAGTTTGAATGTGTGCGTGTAGATAAAAGAAAATAAGTACCCTTGCAAAATAGATGAAACTACCCTGTGGTCTCAATCATTTAAAATATCAGAGTCAGTGGATTAAATGTAAGGCGTGCGTAAAGGGACAGATAAAAGGTGAAATAGAACCATTGAAATCCCACTCAGCGCAGCTCAGAGCAGAGGTTTTTCAGGCGGACTATGAAGATCACATGCTATCGCTACGCTTTATCAGCGAATTCTTACAACATAGAGCAAAGTTAAGCCTTCTGTAGTCTCAGCCCGAAAGATGCCAATTAGATGAGAAGATTTAAGAAAGATTAAACTGAGGAATGGATTTTTCTGTTGTCCAAACCGGGTTTAGTCAGGAAAGCCAGTCTGCATTTCTCATACGGACATCAGATTATGTTTGGGCATGTGTTGCATTTGGAGGAATAGGTTAGCTTGACGATGGCTCGATAAGCGGACGTTTCCTTGGCAATGGCAAAGTTAAATGGACCATTCAGTCTTGCATTTATTGAATTTTACTTACATAAGCTTGATCCCAAAAATATTTTAGCTCCAAACATTTACACAGAAAGAAAAGTGATTTTAAAAAGTGTATGACATTGATCGGTTTAAACTTAATGTTGATAGCTTGGCAAAATGATTCGGTGAAAATTGCAATTAAAGATAATCGCAATTAGATAAATACTATACATATCTATATGTTGCCTTCGTCAGATCTTTTTTCTTTGAACCAGTGAGCTACTATTATAGCCACACCCTGGGTCAGACCGATGGAAGTGAGCAAGGTGAGTTACGGTAAGGTGGGCAAAATGACACTGTGCATTGGTGGATGAGCGCGCCAAGCCCTGAGCCATTGCCAGCCTCACAGTACATCTCTGTACTTTTGACCAGGCAGGGACCTTTAGAGGCTTTACTCCGATAGGAAAAGCACAATTAGCCAAACCTTGTGTGCATATGTGTATATTTAAAAAATGTGAAAGCATGAAAGGACTGCTCTCAGTGTGGACTTGACCCAATGACGTGAATGCTGATCAGCTGTCACACACAACCTCCTCTGGTGGGGGTAATGGAGTTCATTTAAACACACTAAGACTGGTTTTATTGTAAGTATGAGCTGGACACAAGATCACAGAGCTGCAGGGGAGGATGTGGCTTCAAGCATAATCTGTAGAAATGTTTTGCCAAAAAAAAAAAGTTTACAAAAGGGCAACTGTGGGAGGGTGACTGAAGAAACTGGCTGTTGAGCATCACAGAAGATCTGTAGACCAGTATCTGCTTTGACCCTTCAGCTAAAAGAAATCTACTAACATTTTGGTAGTATTTTGTTGAACATTTCATAGCTTTGAGAAAGTTATATAGCCATTTTAACAACTTCTGTCTTTCCCTTTCAAAGCACATCCCTACAACCATAGTCTGCATTTTGTAGTTACACCTTCAACTCTCATAAGTTCTTCCACTAGAACTCCTCTATTTAGTGGCATTATTGTGACCCCTGAAATAAAGCAGACTCTTAAATCGGGTTTAGTGAAGCAGAGGCCTCAGCGGTATTAGTGCACAGGTGACATATGTGATACAGGACAAGTGTGGCAGCTGTCGCTCTGGCTCTGAGCTGTGTCCATCCTGCAGACGGACTGTGGAGCTTCCCGTTGTGGCGTGGCATTGACAACACTGAGCTCCCACATGTGCTATCAGCTGACAAGCAGACACTGGCCCACTTTATCCTCTCTGGCCAGCGGACAAAGACACAGACTTTATTTGGCAAAAAACGTAAAATAAAAACATGACGTGTTTGAAAAGAACTGTGCTTTTCTGTTTGCACATGAGTCTAATTCAAAACTCCAGTGTTTAAGACACAAGCAGAACAGTAAGAAGACATCAAAGACACATCCAGATTGGAAGGACTTGGTGCAAAGACTCTTGGGAGAAAAAAAGAGATATTCAGTTTTTATATGTACACAACAGAAAAATGCTTCATGAAAATAGACAAGCACAGAATGTTCAGAACTTTAGTCTCAAGGAGGATTAAGTGCGTTCTGTCCAAATAGTAGACCGTGGCTATTGGTTGTGAGACTGTTGGTTACCAGGCTCTATGGTTTTTGACACTTATTTTAAGGCAAAATTCCAAAAGGTATTCTCAATTGTTTGCACTCGCAGAGCCTTGAGGTCATATCACTGTTAGAAGTGATGGTTTTTAAAGTGTACATTGACCAATCCTCTTATCTCCATCCATTCTTACAATATGCTTCATTGAATTTGGAATTAAAGGAATGTGAAACTCTACTGAACACAAACAATTTTGCGTTCAAAATTATGATGTATGATTAAGTGTGTGCGTGACTCTACACAATGTCTTCATTCGGCCCATATGTTCTTCTCGATGGCCCAAGAATATAAGCATCTCAAATATAATGAATAGAAGTTGAATGTATAAAGCCAAAGTGTTATACTCATGCATGAATTTTGTTTTATTGTCACCTTCATCTTGAAGACGTTGCAGCATGCTGTTAACTATAACTGCTGTTAGATTGCTGTGGAAAACGCTGCATAAAATGAGGACTTACCATTCGATAAGTCAACAAAATTCAGTGTGACATTTTGAGACTGGATAAACGTGTGCGTGTTTGTACGAGTAATGGTCTTCAGGGCAAAGGCAGTGATGTCACAGCTCATTGTGCAGAAGAACTACCATTTATGTCACGACCCAAGTGCCAACCTTTGGTCTTAATCAGGTGGTCCCAGTGTAGCCCTCCTCATGACCCCTCACAACACGGCTGTGGAAAATGTCAACAGCGTGGGAGCTCAGTCATGACTCATGTCTGTTATTATTTGACTAAATAAGAAAGACTTTCATTTTGTAAGTTTTCTCATTTATGTTTAAAGCAGCGAGAGAAGCGAGAGAAGGGGACATCACTGCTGTGGCTCGCTCCTCTTACTTTTGGAAAGGTTTTCTACATGTAACAGTTATCAGCTGAGGGATGTTCTGGTCAGTGCAAAAGCAGAAATCTCCTCCACAGCACATGACCGCTTTATATTCCAGCTTTTAAAAAAACAATACAATATTTCAGTTCATTTTGAAGCCATCATTATTTCATAACAGATAGTCATTTACTTAATAGACTTCATTGTGAAAATCATAATAATATTTATTATAATAACAATTAAATAATGTTTATATAATTAGGCAAGGCAAGGCAAGGCAAGTTTATTTGTAGAGCACATTTCATACACAAGGCAATTCAAAGTGCTTCACACAGCAGGAAAAATGCTTTCAAATCACAAAGAAATTACAGAAACAGAAATACAATAAAATTAACTAAATTCAAAATTATCAATCCAACTGATTGTCTAAACTTATAAAATCACAAACAAAAGAGAAGAGTGCAAAGAAAAAATCCTTTCAGTCATATGCGCAGCTAAACAAAAGTGTTTTTAGCTTAGATTTGAACATTGTCAGAGTAGAACCTGTCTCACATCTTCAGAAAGACTGTTCCAGATTTTAGCTGGATAAAACTGAAACGCAGATCCCCCATGTTTAGTCGTGACTCTGGCACCAGCAGGAGGCCGGTCCCTGAGGCCCTCAGAGTCCGAGATGGTTCATATGGCACTAACATGTCTGAGATGTACTTTGGTGCTAGGCCATGGAGAGACTTGTACACAAGCAGAGCTGCTTTAAAGTCTATTCTCTGAGCCACAGGAGCCAGTGCAGAGACCTGAGAACAGGACTAATGTGATCATACTTCCTGGTTCTAGTCAGGACCCGAGCAGCAGCGTTCTGGATGTACTGCAGCTGTTTTACAGCTCGTTTGGAGAGACCAGTGAGCAGGCCGTTACAGTAGTCTAATCTACTGGAGACAAACGCATGGATAAGTCTCTCTAAATCTGGTTTTGACACTATATTTTTGATTTTGGCAATGTTTTTTAGATGGTAAAAAGCTGCTGATGTTATTGATTTGACGTGGCTATCAAAGTTCAAGTCTGAGTCCATTATTACCCCCAGATTTCTAATTTGGTCTGTAGGCTTTAGAGTGAGACTCTGGAGATGACTACTAACACTTTCTCTTTGTTTCTGTGGGCCAAAAACGATTATTTCAGTCTTGTCTGAGTTCAGCTGGAGAAAGTTGTTTTGCATCCACAAACTGAGAGTGAATCCACTGGTCCATATTCACCTGCCGATAGTGAAACATAGATCTGACTGTCGTCTGCATAATTGTGATAGGACACATTTTCACTGCGTATCAACTGACCTAACGGCAGCATGTAGAGGTTGAACAGAAAGGGACCCAGGACTGACCCTTGGGGCACTCCACAGGTCAGGGTCATGTGGTCTGAGACACAGCTACCAATTTCAACAAAGTACTTCCTATCTTCCAGATAGGACCTTAACCAGTTTAGGGCAGTGCCAGTGATGCCCACCCAGTGCTCTAGTCTCTGTAAGAGGATCCCATGATCGACAGTGTCAAAAGCAGCACTCAGATCTAACAGAATTAAGACTGAGGCTTTGCCCGTGTCAGTGTTCAGGCGGATGTCATTTGTCACCTTGACAAGAGCAGTCTCAGTGCTGTGATGAGGTCTAAAACCTGACTGAAAAACATCAAATGAGTTGTTTATTAAGAGGAAATCTGTGAGCTGTTGGTAAACAACCTTTTCAAGGACTTTGCCCCAAAATGGCAGATTAGAGATGGGCCGGTAATGACTCAGTACTGCGGCATCAAGACTGCTCTTCTTTAGGAGAGGCTTTATGACCGCAGTTTTCAAAGACATTGGGAATGTTCCAGATTGAAGCGACATGTTAACTATGTGAGTGAAACAAACTGTTCAGCACAGACTTTAGAAATCTGGTGGGTAACACATCGAGGCAGCATGTAGATGAACTCAGACTGGTGATGATCTCATGGACATTTTTGTCAGTTACTGGTGCAAAGTGAGTTAGCTCTAAGTGTCTTGGTGGTTTTAGGGTAATTTTTTGCTTTGTGGGATTTATAGCATTTTTAATGCCCTGAACTTTGTCATTAAAGAATAATGCAAACTCATTACACTTGGATGTGGAAATGAGTTCTAACGGCAGCTGAGCTGGAGGGTTTGTTAATCTGTTTACTGTGGCAAACAGGACACGTGAGTTGTTACTGCAGCTTCCAATTATTTAAGAAAAATATCTTTCCCTAGTTCTACATAAGATTAGGTTGTACATGTTCAACTTCTCTTTGTAAATCTCTTTTTGAACCTGGAGCTTTGACTTGCGCCATTTCCGTTCAGCCCTGCGGCACTCCCTTTTCTGTGCCCTGACCGAATCATCATTTCTCCACGGCGCCTTCTGCTTATTTTTAACCATTTTAGCCTTTATAGGGGCGATGGTGTCCAGAACATTCAAAACACTAGATGTAACAGAGTTCAGCAAATCATTTAAATTAGAACATGAGACATTTTCAAAGTTTATCATTTCCATAAACAGTGCACCTGTGCCATCACTTATGTGTCCCCGCTGAACAACTGCAGGACCAACCGGTGGTTTGGGAGAAACAGACAGGTCAAAGAAGACACAGAAATGATCAGACAGAGCAACATCGATCACATTAACATTTGAAATATTTACCCCCTTTGTAATTATGAGATCTAGAGTGTGTCCTTTGCTGTGGGTGGGGCCTCTCACATGGTGAGTAAGACTGAAGGTTTCAAGGACAGCATCAAGCTCTTTAGCGTTTCTGTCACAAATATTATCAACATGCACATTGAAATCACCTGTAATGACCAAACCATCAAAGTCTGTGCATACGACTGAAAGCATCTCAGTAAAATCATCAATAAAACTTTGGCAGTGCTGGGGAGGCTTGTATAAAACAATGAAGAGAATGGATGGAGACCGTTTTAGCTCCATTTTAAAGGATACATACTCAAATGATGAAAACACCCCAAAAGACAACCGGCGGGTAATTATTTCATCTCTAAAGACAGCACAGACTCCACCCCCTTTTTTGTTTTCTCGTGTTTCAGATTCAAACTTAAAGTTGGGTGGAGCAGATTCTATCAGAACTACATTTCCTGTGTTTTTGTCAAGCCATGTTTCAGTTAAAAACATAAAATCAAGATTATAAGAAGAAATAAAATTATTAATTAAGAGAGATTTGTTACATAAGGATCTGACATTTAGCACAGCAAGTTTCAGACTAGTTTCAGTGGGACTGGGCTTTATCTTTTCACAGGGAATATGAATCACATTTCTCAGATTGGGCCTGACTCGCATTTTGTTTTTCCATCTGTGTGATGATGTGACTACAGAAATAGCACTAGGGGGGGCTCTTTTTACATAGTTACAATTATAACACAAACTACTTACAAAATATGAGAAGATTTGCATTGGGTACATAAATACTTTGTACAACACTTGGAAATAGTCCTTGCACAAGAAAAGTGCATGTAATGTAAACTTGTGTGCAATCAATATGCAAATGACTCTGCACATGGAGGAAAATAATTATGATGAATTATGATTCCCATGTTTATCATTATGTTGCCTGCAGTGCTTCACTGTTTCTTTACTATGTTTAAGTTAATGTATAATAACACAAAGACAAACCCAATCATAACATATGCTGAAACTAGTCATTAAGTAAACAGTTCACATCATTTTACATCCTCCTAATCCTTAATCCAAACAAATTGTGTTTGCACTAGCTAATTTGAACACAAGGCTCACTAATCCGGAGGAGAAAGCAGCTCATCATCATTCATCTATAATATTCTCATTTCATATTCCCAGTGTCTTGTACAATGTACCAAAACACTGCAAACGTCAATTTAAACCTTCTAACTATCCATCATATTTTGGGCCACTTTGATACAATCCCTTCACAAAAATGTGATTCGAGTGTAAGGCTTCCAGCTGTGAGTGACTGGCGCTTCTCACTTGTTCAGGGATATAGTTTGTATCATTATAGGCTAATTTCTTCTCTCACTCATCAACAACGGCTTATCATGGAGCTTCTTTACTTCTGACACACATCTGTATTCTGATGATGGCTTTAGCGGCTCATCCACACGAACATGACTGGCTTATACATGTGGAAGAATAAAGGGCGCGGATGAGGGGCACCTTGGAGGCAGATGGTAATTTCAAGGATATGTGTGGAAGGTTTATGGATTATGTACAGTAAAAGAGGATATAATGTGGACAAAAGTGACTTCCAGTATGAACAAGAAGGTTTTAGATTTGATTCTTCAAGTAAATAACATTATTATTATAGAGGAATGGCTCGTGTAAAGACTGTGTAAGAAGAGTGGAGAGGAACTAAACAAACAAAATAAATATACGTGAGTTATGTCACCAAGCACGCTGTCGCACCTCGAGTCAAACTCCAACAGTTACGTACAATTTGATGAGTTTATTTCTGAGACACATGCGAAACAAATGAGTGCATTGGTCAACCTGTAATCTAGAACAAAATCTTCTCTCACCTCAGACAAACATTGAAAGCAGGAATGTTTTTAAGCAGCTGTGTTTGTACAGACAAATCATGCATGTCCTCGATTGGCTAATCCACCTGTAAGTCACACCCATCTGAACTCATGAAGGTGAACACAGTAAGTAAGTAAGTAAATGTTATTTGTATAGCACCTTTCACAGACAGAAGTCACAAAGTGCTTCACAAAACACAGAATAAAACGATAAAAACACAAAAAATTTACAGTGAGCAATACATATACAACAATACACAATAAAATCAGCCGCTAAAACAAATGCAATTAAAAGGCTTGACTAAATAAAAAGGTTTTAAGCTGACCCTTAAAAGTAATAACTGAGTCCTGTGACCGTAGGGTGACCAGTCTGATATCATTCTGTATAAAAAAGACTCATCACAACGATGCCTTTTTTTGTGCAAAGTGTCACATAAAAGTACTTTAAAAAAGGATTTAGAAAAAAATGTGATGTGACATAAGCTTTTGTTACTTTGCCATTGTAACATATATGTCGAGATTGAGCTCCGTCTGATTCCCACCAGATCGTGCTTTCATGGACGGGTCACTCATCTGACTAATTGGTTAGTTTGTGGTTTCTCAGTGGACCTAGGAGGCTGCAGTGAGCATTACACTCACACAGTGGATAATCATTGGCAGCTCAAACGCGTCTCTGCTACTAAAATCAATAAAACAGCTCCACACCGCCAGCTCCACTTAAATCCTGCCCTTTAATGCACCCCCCCTCTGACAAAAAATGTAATGTTCAAAAAAAATAACAAACCACTCAAGCCTAGTAAAAAGTGTTTAATTTGCCTTTGGGGAGACATGGAATTGGACAAGGCCGCAATGTGTTTTCATAGATCAATTTCAAGGGTAAATGTCTTCTTTTCTGTTACGATTGTCCATCGTTTTACACTTTCAATTAAGGTTCCTTAGTAAACCATTTATAATGCATTATTAAGCACTAGTTCTTAGTGTTTATAAGCACATTTATGAGCATTAAGATAAGATAAGATAAGATAAGATATTCCTTTATTGTCCCACATGGGGAAATTTCATTGGTGCAACGCAGGTAGATCACTTGGTTATAGAAAACAATAGTTTAGCAACATTTTGTACATAGTTTATTAACATTTATAAAGTTATTATAAGCCATCTCCAAATGCTAGTAATTGTCTACATGCTTATAATCAAATAACTAGTGCTAATAATGCCATATAAACCTTTTTTTAAAGCATTAATATTAATTTGTGTGCATTGTAATCTGGAGCATCGCTTTTCAGAACCAATAAAACATGATTTAGCTATTTGAATGAATAGCTTTAATGTTGAGTGTAAATTGTAAATCAAAAAGTAAAAAGTTATTATTAACGTTACAAAAAGTTATATGAATAAAATAAATTGGTTTAACTTACCTAACTTAGAGTAGCTCTACTAGGACACTATAGTTTGTGATCGCCTGGAGCTGGATTAAGAACAATAAAGTCATAACAAATAAAAACGAATCACTTATTGATCAAGACATTTGAAAGCTTTTCTTAACCACCTCCTGTTTGTGCAGGCGTATCTTTGCTTTTGTGGCTCTAGTACATTGCTCATGTAGGAAAGTTATATGTGTGCAATAGTTCTGTGAAGTTTCTTTGTGTTTGAAGAGGAAACAGCAGCTGGTAGTACAACAATACCACAACAACATAAACGTTATTACATCTGTTGTATTTGTGGATATTACAAAAGTAAAGCACAAACAGTTTTAGTTGGTCATATGTCACAAATTCACATTATAATGATTTCAACAAGAATTCTTTTGTCTTTTGGTAATACTTTAAGTCCAGAATCCTCCAAATTCACAATGGTCTTTGGTCTCTATAATATTCTGGGATTAACAAAGTTCATGCTATTTTGTAGAAGCTCTTACAATCACGTCTATTTGGTCTTTTGATAATGTATTGAGAAGGTTCTTTTTCAGACCAGAGTTTGCTTGTTTTTCATGCCTAACAGTTTCAACTGTTCAATTTTCTTGTTACACTGTGGCCTATGTATTGGTCTTGCCAAGGTCCTATGGAACTGTAGGGGGTCCAGCAGGTCCCCCCCTGAACCTACGTCAGGATCCTGTTTGTGGACTTCAGCTCTGCATTCAACGCCATCCTCGCTGCTCTGCTCCAGGACAAGCTCTCCCAGCTCAAGACTGGATCACCGACTTCCTGACAGATCGGAGGCAGTGCGTGCGGCTGGGGAAGAATGTCTCAGACACTCGGATTATCAGCACAGGATCTCCACAGGGCTGTGTACTTTCTCCTCTGCTCTTCTCCCTGTACAAAAAACGCTGCACCTCCAGCCATGACGCCGTAAAACTGATCAAGTTTACGGACGACACCACCCTCATCGGGTTCATCTTGGACGGGGACGTCAACCCTCTACCCTGGTTAACGGATGATTCATGGAAATTGATGAAAATGAGGGTATTTAAAAATAGGGCTTACAACTGATCGAATTCTATATAATGGCCTTCGAAACAAAGTCATTCAGCAATTTAGAGCTAGAGATAAAAAAAATTCCCAACGTGAACAAACAGGCTGAAAGAAACTCAAAACAGTTGTGGCAAACAAATGATAAACTAGCTGGAAGAGGGAAACCAAAGCATTTTTTGGCTGGTGTGATTTATAGTCCGGAAAATACGGTAATCTGAAGGCCTCTGTAGCCACACTGATCTACACCAAACCCATTCTATTTCTAACACGCCAACCAATGTACTATAATGGAAGAAGCAAATAGATCTTTTCAGACACAAGGACTATTAGACTGCCACACATTGGAGGCCTATATATATATATAACAGGAGTGGGATAAATCAACTTGTTTTTTGCAATACAACCCATTTTCCTCCCCGCCAGACCAGAGTCAACAAATCATGTAGCGGCGATGGCGAGATTAGAACCGGGCAACTCACAGCCCCATCTGCTGGTCTAGAACTGCCAAATTGCTCAACTAGTGATTCAGTGATTCAGTGACTAAATAAGAATGTAATAATATAATTACATCTACAAATACTCCGGAAACCATTTTTTATTCTTATCTGTGGGCAGGGTCAAGGTCACAGCTGCCCAAAGTGTTGTACACATTTACATATATGAAGAAATAAAACAGAAAAAGTATTTATAGAACAGTGAATAAACGCAAATCATTGAAAACTCTCAACAGTGCAGTTTTACTGGTAACGATTTTACATTTTAAATTTAAATGTTTCTAAAATACAATATACATCATGGTGCCGTTGGAGGACTTTTCTTCGTTACATTTCAGAAATCAGCCTTTAGTTTGACAGAATTTCATGATCCAGATTTAGTTTCTTCAGAAGAGGCTGTACAACTGTGTGTTCTGCGTGTTCAGCTGGAAACTAGTGAAACCCAATTCTCACTTTAGATGGATCAGGCCAAACCGATCTGTGACCAATCTCTGCTCTCATTCTCTCCACCCAAAGCCCTATCTGCTCCATTGTCAAGGGAAGTTACAGTTCAGAGGTAAATGCTCCATCCATTGAAATAAGTATAACACATAAGAGCTAATAACTTTACATTAACTATAATGGGATATGCTACAATGGTACAGTTCCAGTGTCCTCATCTTAAATACAACAATTTCTCATAAGCAAATTAACAAAACAATGGGCAAAAGATTCTCTGTAAGAAATAGCGTTCACATTGTTGGAGCAGTCGATGTCAGCTCCCCAATATGAATTTCCTTGCACATGGGTAAATGCTCCTCGCAAACAAACTTCTTTAAGTTGACTACTGTTCCATGAACGTGTATACATCTTCAATGTAATACAAACCTGTTGGTAATTTCTACCAAACCAGCTATGATGATTGAGGATAATAAGAAATGGTTACATAATAATCAAAATTGAATAAATGTTGCTATGAGCTAGTTTGAAAGAATCCCGCTGACCGTGCAGGAACCTTATCTGAGAATGAACCAATGTACTGGAATAATGTAGTGAAATGTTTTGTTGCTGTCTGCTCTCTCCAGATGGCTCGCTGCCAGCCCATTTATATCATTTCTATAGCCTCTCTCTAAATCTCTGAGCCCTATCTACTCGACTGTCACTGCTCACTTGCTCCATTCGAATCACTGACTTCCGTCCTCCCCCCATTGATCTTCATCTCCGGCTCGTTCCTCTCAAACGCTCCTTGTGGTTTTGCAGCATATTCTTGCATAACCTGGTTCCTTGCATCAGTGCACTGCATTGGCACCATCTCGACGCATCATTTTAGCTTGTCTAGGAGAGCGTTTGCTTGTTCACAAATTGGTTGCTTTCCTGGTGTTTAGAGATTTTCCTTCGTAGCTGCGCAGCACCTTTTAACACTTTGAGCCATTTCAGTCGCTGCGTCCTCAGAGATAAGATGCATCGCTTCCTCTAGTAGTTATGTAATGTGTGTGTAACAGGTTACTAGTTATTACTATGTTACTAATGTAGTAATAGCAGAGACTTGTACAGGCAAAACAGAAGACCTAATTTGTTGGGACAGTATACACACAAGAGTCAATATTTTTGATTTGGTCTTGGTACCATATAGTGAACTACAAACAAAACAATACAAATAAATAACCATTTACAATATGTTTGACCAGTCAGTTCCAAAGAGGTAAAGTTCTGCTCCCAATCTACAGTTTGAGAATCTCAAAAGTAAAGTTTGTGGTTTACGTGCCTAGACATTTTCTGATATGTCTTTATTTGCATTATGTGTAGATGTATAAAGCGTAAATCTCACAGAAAGCTGAAGTTGAAAGTGTTGGCAGTAACAGAGAGAGTGAGAGAGAACAACAGGCTGCACCAGCCTCCTCCCCGATCAGTGGCCTTTGAAGGACAGTCCTCAGCTCCGGGGTTTTCATGAGCTCGCCATCCGTGTGATCAAATGAGGGCACCTAGCCTGTATAGAATAAGGCCGTGGCTGCAGAGCCGCGGCGTGGTCAAATGGCCCAGCAGTTTGAGGAACCGCTGCACGGCCATATAGCCTCATGGCTAACCCTAACCCTAACCCTAACCCTAACCTTAACCCTAACCCTCATGGCTAACCCTAACCTTAACCTTAACCCTAACCCTAACCCTAACCCTAACCCTAACCTTAACCCTAACCCTAACCCTAACCCTAACCCTAACCCTGACCCTGACCCTAACCTTAACCCTAGCCCTAACCATAACCATAACCTTAACCCTAACCTTAACCCTGACCCTAACCCTAACCCTCATGGCTAACCCTAACCTTAACCTTAACCTTAACCCTAACCCTAACCCTAACCTTAACCTTAACCCTAACCCTAACCCTAACCTTAAACTTAACCCTAACCCTAACCCTGACCCTAACCATAACCCTAACCCTAACCCTAACCCTAACCCTAACCTTAACCTTAACCCTAACCCTAACCCTGACCCTGACCCTGACCCTAACCTTAACCCTAGCCCTAACCATAACCTTAACCTTAACCCTAACCTTAACCCTGACCCTGACCCTAACCCTAACCCTCATGGCTAACCCTAACCCTAACCTTAACCTTAACCTTAACCTTAACCTTAACCTTAACCTTAACCTTAACCCTAACCTTAACCTTAACCTTAACCTTAACCCTAACCCTGACCCTGACCCTAACCTTAACCCTAACCCTAACCTTAACCTTAACCTTAACCTTAACCCTAACCCTGACCCTAACCCTGACCCTAACCATAACCCTAACCTTAACCCTGACCCTGACCCTGACCCTAACCTTAACCCTAACCCTAACCCTAACCCTAACCTTAACCCTAACCCTAACCCTAACCTTAACCTTAACCTTAACCCTAACCCTGACCTTAACCCGGCGCGGTCTAAAATATCGCGGTCAAATAGCGCAGCAGTTTCAGGAGCCGCAGCACAAAATAACACGGCAGTTTCGGCCGCGCGCCGCGGCTCTGTAGACACTCCCATAGAATAAACAGGACCCAATAAGACAATGGAGGCTAAATTATTGTTAGCTTGTCTTAAATTAACTGTGTGCACACTATCCGATAAGCAAGTTTTAAATACCATGGCAATAACTTCCGTGTGCAATATTTGTACATTCAACAGTCCAATACAAGTAGGACAGGCGCCCAGGAGGCCTCCGGAACAGATGCCCGAGCCACCTCAGCTGGCTCCTCTTGACGTGGCGGAGCAGCGACTCTACTCTGAGCTCCTCCCGTGTGACTGAGCTCCTCACCCTATCTCTAAGGGAACACTCAGCCACCCTGCGGAGGAAACTCATTTCGACCACTTGTATCCGCGATCTTGTCTTTTCGGTCGTTATCCAAAGTTCTGCATCACTGCAGACGCTGCACCAATTCGCCTGTCAATCTTTATTTTTAGTTATTATTAAGAATACAAGGTTTTTTAAGAAAGTTTTCTTTTTTCTTTTGTAAGAGCTCTTCTATTAAGAGTGTTGTTGTTTTTTAAATTCTTCTATAAGTTATCTGTTCTCTCACTTTTGTACCTACTTGTGCTTTGTAACACTGAAATGTCCCCACTGTGTGAACTAATAAAGGCTTATTTTACTTAATCTCACGTTCCATCCTTCCCTCCCTCGTGAACAAGACCCCGAGATTCTTGAACTCAAACCAATATAATAAATCATCATCACAAGTGTGTTATCTATGCAGGACATACTTATAATTTGCCGTAAACAAGGTTAACGGTATTTGTTGAAGTAGAGGGTTGACTCTGAAGTATATAACACTTGAAAAGAATATGCTTTTCTTCTCATGACACTTTTAAGTTTATGTCACAGAAAATTCCATTCAATCTTCTCCAAGACAATCATGTTTGTATTATTTATGTTTTACCGTTATCAGTGTTTCGAATAATCTGTACCTTTTTGGTCCATTTGTATGTTGTTGTAGACTATGAGCTTGTTGCCTATACTACACTTGAATTTTTATTTCATACAGGAAGAGTTAAAACTGTTCCTGCATCACACACACACACACATACACACACACACACACTGCTGCTTGTCCTCAAATAGATGGGGACGAATTCCAGAGCAATGTGAGAATGTGGAAGAGCGACCTCTGTCCAGGTGGGCAACAGGAGCTGCACGTATGATCTACAGGTGTGTGTTCACTGAAACTAAAACATTCTGAACATGCTTTTATAGTTTGTCAGCGCATTACACCAGGACAGAACAGAGGTGAAACCCAGCCTGGACCTCTACAGTGAATTTCAAATACCTTGTTGTAAATCCTGGCCACAGGCTGGAGCACAGCAGTTATGTTTCTTACCAGAAAAGTTGATTGGGTTGTTTGGTTGTAGCTGCTTCCAGAATGAAAGAAGCCTATTTCACATTGATTGATTGATGGTGTGTTAACAACAGATAAAAAACACAGTATCGTCTGCATAGCAATGACTCCCAAAATGTTATTCTAAAACAATGACACCACAGCTCGGATGTCATTTGGATTGAGTTAATAGAAAGCGCACATGTGGACAGGCTCTGATGTACAGGATCAATACTGCTGCTGATGGTGAGTGTTGGGTGCAGCCGACAGTTCATTCCTCATGAATGTCCAACAGAGTGCACAGCGCCCTTCACAAGGACAGCCGCAGACACAAGGAAACGAGAGCGCTGCGACGCTGGGAGGAGGCTGTTTTGTGTTAGACATACAAATATGTACACAGACAATGAAGAGGGGTGGAATGATAGGAGGGAACCAGATAACATGGACAGATGCAGAAGTCACGAGAAGTACTTAAAGAAGTACTAGAAGGGCGTCTCCAATCATATTACGTTTTATCTTTTTAAGATCCACTCAGAGTGACACAATTCAACAACATAAATCAACATAGGACTTTACTTTTAGAGAAGTTAAAATATCATGACAATATTACATTACAAAACAGGACAAAAGCACTAAAACCAGACAATGCAAACCCAGTGTTTACTAGAAACACCAAGACTAAACAAACTATCAGTATGTCTACCAGAAAAAACATGGACAGACTCCAAAGCTGGACTAAAGTAGACAAAAGCAGGACTAAAGTAGGACAAAAGCAGGACTAAAGCTGGACTAAAGTAGGACTAAAGTAAGACTAGAACAGGACAAAAGCAGGACTAAAACAGGACTAAAGCAAGACTAGAACAGGACTAAAGTAGGACTAAAGCAAGACTAAAACAGGACTAAAGTAGACTAAAGCAAGACTAGAACAGGACTAAAGTAGGAC
>NW_027315801.1:28118064-28140564 GCF_026437365.1 Eucyclogobius newberryi
TATGCTTTAAATATCGTCACATCAAAGCATTGAATTCCTTTCCTTTTCACGTGACCGAACGTCACAGGCCTGAAGCTCTAAAGTCTAAAGTCTACAGTAGGTGGCGCTAATGTAATACTTTGATTAATTATTAAGTCATGTCTCAAATAGGTTTTTAGAGTATTTTCAGGTCTTTTAAGGTTTTAGTGTTGTATCTACCTAAATAGGTACTACTACATGTAGCATATTCAGTATTTTCAGTCTTGTGTTGTTACAGTAACGGTAATTATTGACTCGAGCCATGGAATGGAATGCGACGAGTCTTTGTTCTCGCCAGGTTTCTTCTTATCATTCATATTATTCTTCTTATTATATTGTAATTTTGCCACAACTCTGGCATTTTTGACCCCCTGAACATTGATGAATGTCACACATTGGGTCATAGGTCACACATGGAGACATAGACGCTATCGGCTCGACCTGAACTTGAATAAAATGGAGGTTGCGAGAACACCCATCGCAACAGTGCCGACTAGTTCAAAAAAGAAAAAACATGAAACGCTTAATCTTTGGCCTAGGCACATGAGACTTGGGACAGTGATAGAGCTACCTTTGACCTCTGACCTTTGACGAGTAAAACACACCTGGCAGCATCGCTCTATAATAAACAGGAAGTCAGCCATGTTGAATCAAAGTGGCGCCGCCACGTTTGATTTTTTTTTTTTCAGAACACTTTTTGCATCTAAAGACATTGAAATAAATTGATATTCTTTATATTCCTTACGGTCTCTGCGTAACACGCCCTCACAAAAGGCTTAATTTCCTGTTTTTTCAAGGACAAGTCACGCCTATTGGAATTGATCTATGGAGCTCATATTTCACTCACTAATGTCTTTTTATGTCTGATTGGAAATGATTAATACCATGTAACAAATTGACTCTATAGCGCCCGCTACCCATTGTGTGAAAAACTCAACATTGTCTGATTTGTTTGAAACTCGTGGGTTATATTCTCCTTGAGACGCCATGAAAAAAAGTGCATTGCAGATATTATGTATTTTCACAATTGGCCAGCAGGGGCGCAATTAATGCCTTCACGTCCTCTCGTGCCGTGGTCTTAGCATTAGCGTTAGCATCAGCATTAGTGGTGGGTCTCAGTTGCTAGGTGACAGAGGTAAGGGAGGAGTCTAAAGAATAAAGTCTAAAGAATAAAGTCTAAAGAATAAAGTCTAAAGAATAAAGTCTAAAGAATAAAGTCTAAAGAATAAAGTCTAAGAGAATGAAGTGTCGGGCAATCGCCATCAAAACACGGTCGCGGTGACGGGAGATGGCGGAGGAGAGTGGATCGGGGATGGAAGACGTTCTAGACGGCGTGGAGGAGCAGCCTTTTCTGCCTGCACGTGCCCGGAAACGTAAAAAGTCCCTTAGCTCGTCCGAGGGTTCTGGGAATGAGCAGCAGGATGAGGCTGAAGCTATTGATGTCCGGGGTGAGAGCAGAGACTGTAAGGTGATCATAAAGCTTGCACAGGATAGTGCATCTTTTAAGGAGTGGAATTCAGTGGCATTGTCAAAGAGCCTAACTGTAGCTGTGGGAGTGATCAAGAGTGCGAGTGTCCTTAGAGATGGCTCGCTGCTGGTCGTGTGCAAGGACGCGGCTCAGCAACGGAAGGCGATTGGAACTAAACGTCTGGGTGGAAAGGACATTCTTGTGTCTAATGCTGAAAGAAACACGGTCAGAGGAGTTATCGTAGGTGTACCTACGGCGACGTCTGTGGATGAAGTTAAGGAGAATTTGACGGGAGTTACGGTGGTGGACGCTAGGCGTTTGAAGGTGACCCGGTTTGGGGTAAGATGTGACAGCTTGTCGGTAATGGTAACACTTGAAGGGAGGTGCCTGCCTAGTAAGGTGTTCATTGGGTACATGTGCTATAGCGTCAGGCCATATGTTCCGCCGCCCCTGCGTTGCTTTAAGTGCCAGCGCTTTGGGCATATTGCAGCGGTCTGTAGAGGGAGGCAAAGGTGTGGTAAATGTGCAGGAGATCATGAGTATGGGAAGTGTGACGTGGGTGCAAAACTGAAGTGCTGTAACTGTGGGGAAGAACATAGCTCTGCCTACGGGGGATGCAGGTTTAGCAAAAGAGCTGCTGAGGCGCAGAAAATAAAGGTCTCTCAAGGTATATCCTATGCAGATGCAGTCAAGAAAGTTTCAAGTAACGAGTTTAGAGTAAATACAGAGAGAGGAGCCAGCGCTGCTCCCAGCCAGGGCGAAATGAGAGAGGCCAGCGTGGCTCCCAAGAAGTGTGAAGGTTTCAAGAGTGGAGGTCCCAAGTGTGCAGGTTCCAGAATTAATGAGAATACCCTGGTTGTGGATAGAGAGGATTTTGTACTCTTTATGGTGGATGTTGTAAACTGTGCTGCTCAGACTCAAAGCAGAACTGAAAGGATCAGGATCATTGCTAAAGCTGCAGGGAGATTCCTTGGAACAAAGGAGCTTGATTGGGCAGATATAGAAAACAGGCTAAAGGCGCTAAATGGGAGTCGGAGTGATGGGGGTCTGCTTGTGGGGAGTCAGAGTGATCAGAGTGACGAGATGGGGGTGGTCTCCTGTCCTCGCCCAGTCTCGTAGACGCACGGCTACCAAGCAGCGACATCAGTGGTAATATTAAAGCCTATAGAATGAAGCCTGAAGAATAAAGCTGTACGGTGGAAGCACCGAACGTCAAAGAAGGAGAGGAAGATGAAGAAGAGTCTCCCTGGAATAAAGCCGGTCACAAAGACATATCATGACCTCATGGGCTTTGTAACACCAAAGCAATGGAAGGAGTACTTTTACGGACTACGACCCCATGGTGGATGTTAAACTGTGCTGCTCAGACTCAGAGCGGAACTGAAAGGATCAGGATCATTGCTAAAGCTGCAGGAAGATTCCTTGGAACAAAAGAGCTTCATGATGCATTGTATTTTTCCTCAGACCAAATGGACCAAACAAAGCCCTCGAGCTGGGCGCTAAAGGGAAAGAGGTCGACAACTTTGTGGACAAACTCAAATCTGAGGGTGAGACCATCATGACTTCCACCTCGGGCGCATCCGGCATTTTGCCGCCAGTCAATGTCAAGAGGTACAGAAAGTTCAATTAATGATCGCTCAGTTACGCAGTCGCACGGCAGATAAGATTACTTGGATCCTCTGGATTTTGTACTCTTTATGGTGGATGTTATAAACTGTGCTGCTCAAACTGAAAGCAGAACTGAAAGGATCAGGATAATTGCTAAAGCTGCAGGAAGATTCCTTGGAACAAAAGAGCTTGAATGGGCAGAAATAGAAAACAGGCTGAAGGCGCTGAATGGGAGTCGGAGTGATGCAGGTCTACTTTTGGGGAACCAGAGTGATCAGAGTGAAGAAATAGAGGTGCGGTGGTCTCCTGTCCTCGCCCAGTCCCGTAGATGCCAAGCAACGACATCAGTGAAAATATCAAAGCCTAAAGAATGAAGCCTAAAGAATAAAGCTGTACGGCGGAAACACCGAACATCAAAGAAGGAGAGGAAGATGAAGAAGAGTCAGCCCTGGAATAAAGCCGGTCGGACTCTGAAAATGGGCTTTGAAACACCAAAGTGATGGAAGAACTTCTAAAGAATACGACGAAGTCTGAAGAATAAAGTCTGGCGGTAATGCAACACTTGGATGCCAACCGCCATAAAACAACAACAACAACAACAACAACGGACTACGACAGAGTCTGAGGACTACGACAAAGTCTGAGGAATAAAGTCTGGCGGTAATGCAACACTTGGATGCCAACCGCCATAAAACAACAACAACAACAACAACAACAACAACAATGGAAGGAGTTCTTTTACGGAATACGACAGTCTGAGGACTACGAAAAGTCTGAGGAATAAAGTCTGGCGGTAATGCAACAATTGGATGCCAACCGCCATAAAACAACAACAACAACAACAAAACACGGTCGCGTGGGAAGGCGGTCGCGCAGGTGGCGAGAGCCATCATCGCCGCTACCGCAGCTTTAATTCTTTATTTGTTCTTGCCTAGCTCTGATTCTTGGTATTAATTATAAATATGCGTTAACAGACTGCATATAAAAATATATATTTTTTTGTATATGCTTTATGTCGTCACATGACTGATGGCACACACATTCTTTTTGCGTATGCTTTATATTGAGTGGTCAGTAGCAGAACAAATGTAGTACTTGTAGTGTTTTCAGATCTCTGAAGTCTAATTGACAAACTCTGCGATGTAAACTTGGAAACTTTGAACTTGTCATTCCGAAAAAACTACAAGACCGACAAACACCAAAATAAATCATAATCAATAAATCATTCAGTCATAATCATTGAATGATGAAAACACTGCATACGCTACAATTACTAGTACTCCGTACCCACAGTATAATAGGGGAGAGAATGCATTTGAAGTAAAAACATTATTTGAGAAAATACAGAAACATGAAAAAATACATTGAACTGTGTAAAAAAAACGTGTTTTGTTTTTTGAGTGTTGTTCACTTGTATTCTTGGACAGCATTTTTCCTCAACATTTTCAAAAATAATTTATAAAACACACAACAGAGAACATAGAACATGACCATGTTGCTCTCTGGTCCCAAGGATGAAGTTCATTTTGTAGATATTTATCGTCTCAAGGGTGTTGTTGCTTTGATAGTACTTGTAGCGTATGCAGTGTTTTCGTTATTCAATGATCGTGGAAACTGTACAGGAAATGCTGCGTTACGCAGTCATTTACAATGGCTTCTTGCCATTGCCCGCTTTCTAGTTATGCTTTCTGAAGTCACTTTACCTGTCATTTATTCTATCCAGATGCTCATATCCATAATCACAGCTATAGCCACGTATTGTATAATACATAATACCCTTAAGTCAATTTAACTGATATTTCTGTGGTATTCATGCTGTCCTTATGCTGATTAAAGGTATTTATATTCTTTTTAATGCATGCTCCTATTATCCTGCTGTTCTTGTACTGTGCCTTGCAACAATTACATTTCCCCATTGTGGGACAAATAAAGGTTATCTTATCTTATATTATCTAAATGAGTCACGAACAGTCAAATCAACCTGCTTTGGCTACTCTAGAACATATGACAAATCCACCCATCGTCTGCCCTCACTTTAGAATCCTCGGCTGAGGCGAAACATCAGAGAAAACATCTGCTCCACTCTCCTCACATCAGCACCCTTGGGTTCACAGAATTACACAACTGTCTTACAACTCCTCGCTCTGGCCTTCAATGCAGTTGGTGCACTTAAAAGTTCTTCTAAATGTCAGAATCAACTTCACTTTCACATGTTCAGAACTTGAACTGGAACTTCGCAATGGAAAATTGGTTCTAAAGAAGAGTCAATGAGGAAGAGGAGGGGAGTCTGAGGTATCCAATGAATATACAGTGAATATTATTATTATTATTATTATTATTATTATTATTATTATTATGCAGACATGAACTGGTTGTGCCCAAAGGAATAATGGCAGACAAACTAACACTGCTTTTTGAAGTAATTAGCAGTAACAACAGTGGTAGCAGAGGAAGTAGCTTTTTTAGTCAGCACAGAATATAATTAGCTACAAAAGTTGCTATGGGGATGACGATAAATTAATAGTGTATGCAGCAGTATACTTCAAAAGTTTAAATTGAATGCTTTTTTTCAGCTAATTCCTTGTCATAACTTATGATATAACAGCAGTTTGGTTTGCTGTCCTCACATGTCCTAGTTACAGTCAGTGAGTATAAACCATAGACATTAACTAAACATAATGGATTTCACTGTGTAGTTGGATAAATGTTCTTTTTATGTAACAAGAAAGCAACTTGGAGATGCATTGTCCACAAAAGGAAATGAAAATACTTCCCCGTAGGAGCTTTGCCATATTTTTTGATTAAGTTAAAATTGAACCCGGCCTTCTATGCATTTTTTAAACATGAAATAATTTAGGCCTCTTCAACAGCTCTGACAGGCTAAAGTGCACAGATAAGATTTAATAATGGCCTTTAGCAAGAACAGCATTTTGTACTCATTTATTTCCTTGTCATCCGTCAGTTATGCTAAAGGTTAAGTGCTCTCTATGGCCACTTTACATTGTTCTGTATGATATTCATAATGAGCATGACACAAGATAAAATGCATGACCTCTGTGATTCGACCAGGCTTCATTACTTTGTTTAAGGATAAATCTTGTCTAATAAATCTTGTACATTTCAATTTCACAAAGAGCACCAGAGACAAGTCTCTGGGAAATACAAAGAGGAGAATGTTTTTCCACAGTTGCACATAATAAATCAGTATTTTATTATGTATTGATGTTCATGTTCTCTGCCAGGTTTGCACTGAAACACTGTTATCGGCTGCATATTTATAATAAGCCTATATGATTTCATGGTGGATGGATGGCCTGGACCTCAGACAAAAGAATTGACCCTTTCTCACAATAAATAATGCATCTTATTTATGTATCGTCATAAGGCGCTGGTACAGCTGGCAGCCCGGTGTAAACGCTCTCTCTTCTTTCTCACACTTATTGTGCTTTATCTCCTATATTTTGTAAATATAATTAGTATATTTTAACTATTTTACTGTACGATAGGGACACGCGCTGGAATAGTTTTTTAATTCAACTGTTTTTGACTTTTTTCGGCTGGATTTGAGCGTTTTTCGTTGCGTTCGTTGTGTTGTTGTGACGTGAGCTAGCTCCGAGCGAGCCCACCAGCCCCCCCCCGCGCCCTCCGGCCGCGCTAAAGTACGGCGTGTCGTCGGTACACGTTTATATACACGTTTATATGAAAGAGGAACTTCACGAACGGTCGGGACACGCACTGGAATCGCTTTAAATTAACTTGTTTTGACTTTATTCGGCTGGATTGAGTGTTTTCGTCGTGTCGTTGCGATGTGTCTTGGCTCGGAGTCCCCCGGCTCCGGCCCCGCCCCCCGCCGTACCGCGTTTACACAAAGGAAGAACTCATGAAACTGCGGAGAACAGTCGTCTTACCCGGAGAGCGTCACGTTATCCCGGCGGACATCCTAAGGAAAACGCAACGAAGCAGACGGGCTGGACGTAAACTCCGAGAGAAGAGAGGAGAAAACAGGAAGTCGGTTCCCGTCGTAGTCATGGGTAACGTGAGGTCCCTTCAAAATAAAATGACGGAAATAGCGAGCCTCATGCGGTCCCAAAGGATTTATAGGGACAGCAGCGTCTTGATTTTCACAGAGACCTGGTTAACAGCAGAAATGCCAGACTCTATTGTAGGTTTGGACAATTTTCATCTGCTGCGGGCGGACAGAACGAAAGAATGCGGAAAGAAAAGAGGTCTTGCTGTGTATGTGAACACGAGCTGGTCCAAACCCGAACACTGCACAGTGAGGGAGCTATGTAACAAGGATATTGAACTATTGGCTATTGGCATGAGGCCATATTATCTGCCCCGGGAGTTCTCACATGTGATTTTAATCGCAGTCTATGTGACCCCGTCTGCCAATGCTGAAAATGCTTGTGAAGCACTGCTCTCCTGCACTTGTAGGCTGCAAACACAGCATCCACAGGCTCTCTTCCTCATCTCTGGTGACTTTAACCACGCTTCTCCCTCTTCTGTCCTACCAACATACACCCAGTATGTTACCTGCCCCACCAGAGAGAATAGAACATTGGACTTGTTTTTTGCCAACACCAAGGAGGCTTATTCCTCTTCCCCCCTCCCTCCCCTGGGCAGCTCGGACCACAACCTTGTACATCTGAGGCCTGTGTATGAACCCATCGTGCGCAGGCAGCCTGTGGTGTCCCGTGAGGTGAGGATGTGGTCTGCTGAGAGCGAGGAGGCTCTGAGGAACTGCTTCAGCACCACTGTCTGGACTGAGCTTTATGACCCACATGGGGAGGACATCAACACCATCACAGAGTGCATCACGGACTACATCAACTTCTGTTTTGAGAACATTGTTCCCTCCCGGACGGTGCGGTGTTTTCCAAACAACAAGCCATGGATTAACCGTGAACTGAAGGCTCTGCTGAAGGAGAAGAAGAGAGCCTTCAGGTCAGGGAACAAGGAGGAGCTGAGGACTGTGCAGAAGGAGCTGAGGAGGAAGATCAGGCAGGCTGAGGCCGGCTACAAGAGGAGGATGGAGGAGCAGCTGAAGCAAAAGAACATTCAGGGAGTGTGGAGGAGCCTGAAAACCATCTCGGGCTTCAAAATCCCCCCTGCCCAGACAGAGGGGGATCTACAGTGGGTGAATGATTTAAATGCTCACTTCTTGAGGTTTGATCGGTCACCCGCCCCTCCCCCTGCACAGCTGCATGCTCCCTCTTCCACAGCTGGACAATGCCCTGCATCTGTTCCTCTTCGCTTATCTGCCCCGGACCATCAGCTCCCCACTTCGCCTGGACTCACCCATCCCCCCAGCACACGGTCCCCCTGCCAACCACTGACTGTCACAGCAGCACAGGTGAGGAGTGAGCTGAAGAGGATTAAAGTGAGGAAGGCAGCAGGACCTGATGGCATCAGCCCCAGGCTCCTTAAGTCCTGCGCAGATGAACTGTGTGGAGTTATGGAGCATGTCTTCAACATGAGCCTGAAGCTGAGGGTGGTACCACAGGTCTGGAAGACCTCCTGTCTGGTACCTGTGCCTAAGACACCGCGCCCCAAAGACCTCAACAGCTTCAGGCCAGTGGCTCTCACGTCCCACCTGATGAAGACACTGGAGCGGCTAGTCCTGGACCACCTCCGCTCCACCGTGAGCTCAGCTATGGACCCGCTGCAGTTTGCATATCGGTCTGGCATTGGAGTGGAGGACGCCGTCATCTCCCTGCTGCACCGCTCTCTCTCTCACCTGGAAAAGCCTGGCAGCTCTGTGAGGATCCTGTTCTTCGATCTCTCCAGTGCCTTCAACACCATCCAGCCGCTGCTCCTGAGGGACAAGCTGGAGACGGCTGGTGTGGAGTATGACCTGGCAGAGTGGATCCTGGACTACCTCACAGACCGACCCCAGTTTGTGAGAGCACGGGACTGTGTGTCTGACACTCGGACCTGCAGTGTGGGGGCGCCCCAGGGCACTGTCCTCGCGCCCTTTCTCTTCACCCTTTACACTGCAGACTTCAGACATGACACGGACAGCTGTGTCCTGCAGAAGTTCTCTGACGACTCTGCTATCATCGGACTCATCGCGGACGACGATGACGCGGAGTACAGAGGACTGGTGCAGGACTTTGTGGACTGGTGTCAGCGGAACCACCTCCTCATCAACGCGGGGAAGACCAAGGAGATGGTGGTGGATTTCTGCAGACGCCACCCCACTGCCCCCTCACCAGTGAACATCCAGGGACGGGACATTGAGAGAGTGGACTCATACAAGTACCTGGGTGTTCATCTGAACCACAAACTGGACTGGACTCATAACACAGACGCACTGTACAGGAAGAGCCAGAGTCGGCTCTACGTCCTGAGGAGACTCAGGTCTTTTGGAGTGACAGGGCCACTCCTGAAGACCTTCTATGACTCTGTGGTGGCATCAGCTCCTGTACGGTGTGGCCTGCTGGAGCAGCAGCATCACAGAGAGGGAGAGGAAGAGGCTGGACAGAGTCATCAAGAAGTCCAGCTCCGTCCTGGGCTGTGCTCTGGACTCGGTGCAGGAGGTGGGGGACAGGAGGGTCCTGGCTAGATTCTGTTACGGCAGTTTCCTGTAAACAATGATCAAGTAAAGAGTAACCAGGCAATAACTTGAAGCAGAAACAGAGTCTCTCGGTCTCTCTCAAAAGGTGGAAGTTTATTCACGTGCACAGTGGATAAACACCCTCACTTTCCCTAAGACAAGTTCGTTCTGTCCCTACCTCACTTTACAAGTTACAAAGTACACCTTTTATAGGTGGTAACAAACATAACATAATCACAACCCAAATCAGCTCAAAAAGAGATAGACCAGACTATCACGTCCGTGACGGTTCCAGCTCTCTCTTCAGAGGTTTAATCAAAGACCATTTCCACACTGAATCCGGTCCTGACGCATTGATTGATGATTAAGAGGCGCCGGACAGTAGATATTCAGTATAATCAGGACCTCATATTCTTATCCCATCTGCACACAGGAGAACAACAAAGATATTAATTCCGTGACATGTCATGGCCTAAAACAACATTAGAATGACATGACATGACCCATTTTCTGCCATTACAATACCACTCTTTTGATTATCTTAAACCCCTGTTTAATATCATATCATCAATCAATTACCAATCAGAGAAAATATTAATTAATAATTAATAACACAACAAAAAATGAATAATAACAATAATTAGATAAATTAAAAAAATAATAATAATAATAATAAAAATGACAAATTGAATGATTAAAAACACTAATTAATAAAATTGAACCCTTGAAATTAGAAAGAAAATAATAATAATAATAATAATAATAATAATAATAATAAAAAATAGATAAAATAATTAATAAAAAATATTAATAAAGTTAACCCCAGCTCCCCCGTCCCGAGACCCCCTCCACCGGCCAGGAAAAAACTACCAAACCTCTTTGGGATAAAAGTAGAAAACCTGAGTAGGAGAAAACTACAAAACCACTTTGGGATAAAAGTAGAAACCTGGAGGAATTCCCCTGTGAATGGGGCTCAGGACGGACAGGCTGAAGCCGACTTCTGGAAGAAGAAAAAAATGCTCGATTAATTTCATCAAAATAAAGATTTCAGTCTATCTCTTGTCTTAATTTAAGTCATTACAATTTCCCTTTGAATCAGTGATTTTAAAAACAGTTTAAAAGAAATTAATAAAACTGTTAAAGTTTTATTTGCCTCCGCTCTTGTTTATGCCGTTACTGGCTTAAGGTCTCATTCCCTTGATGATTGAATCATCATCTGAATCACTAATGTAGCCTGTGTCTTGCTTAGACGCATCTCTATCTGGCCCTGGAACCTGAACTGACACATATTGAGCAGAAACCATTTTACCAATCACTTTGAACAAACATGGGAGAACACAAGAAAACAGAATCAAGATTACCCCTACAATAATGCCAAAATTTATGAGTACGTCACGCCAGGAAGTAAGAGCCCATCCTAACACAGAAAAAGGGTGAGTGGCAGTGACAGTTTCAGATTCCATGAGATTACGGAGTTTGGTCAAATTTGCGAGTCCCTGTTGGATCGCACCCCCATCCTCATCATTAGCAGGAATGTAGGTACAGCAGCTCCCTTTTAGTAAAGTGCACCCGCGTCTAGTTTTACATTTTTAGGAGGTCTGATGTGAATCTGAGGTCGGAACTTAATCTTGCGTGGGAGAAGAGGAATCACCGCTCTCCACGCAGACCAAACTATCCTACTCAGAAGTTTAACATTATCTCTAGAAATTAGAGTGCCAGGTAACATGTTGGATAAATTAGGCACAGGGAGAGGGAGCACGTGTGGAGAGTTGGTTGCCATGGGCATGTGTGTACATACATAACAATCTCTCCGCTTGTGACTGTCGGCTACATATTTAGCATATCGATACCAATAGTTTAGTGTATAGACGGTGGAATGGTTATAAGTGTCTGTGAGAGACTCGATCTTGGATGTGTCGTCATAGTGCAGTGTACGAGTGTTACGGTCTACCCTGTTTTCTCTGTGGGGCCACATCCAGCTAGGCAGAGTGATAAACCATATTATTCCCAATGCCAGAACTATTGACAGACCCAGTGCATAAATCATTATTCTATAGTTCAGCAACCTGATGTTGAGCTCGACCTTTCTGTCGGTCAGATACCATTTAGAGCTCTGACGCTCCGGGGGACTCCCCCCCCCAGGAGGAGCCGGGTGAGCCTCAGGAATCATGAAGACGATGAAGACAGTATTTGTGTAGATATTACCAGACGATGCAGAAGAACGTGGAGCTTTAAACCGCGCCGGGTTTTGGCAACGTGCCCCGTGCTCGGAGCACTCGATCAGTGGGCTCTGGTGCCTTTCGAGGTTTACGACCTGCTCGGACCCCGACTTTCTCGAACTTGAGATCGTTGCAAAAAGGTCCCACGACGTCCTCAGTGGTTGCCCCTTGTGTCCGACCCACGAGTGGACCGACACCCGCGTTGTTGTTGATCTCCGCAGGTGTGCTGAAGATGGCTCGGCAGTGAGATGCGTGAACCCAGGTGCCCCGTTCTGCGACTTTCACTGCGGTGTGAGTGATGAGGAGGACCTGGACCGGGCCAATCCACCTTTTGGAACACCACCTTTTCCTCCTCGGCTCTCGGATCAAGATCCAGTCACCTGGTTTGAAGTTGTGGAGGACAGCTTCTGCTGCCTTTGGGAGAGCGGCTTTCACCTGTGCAGAAATTGAGGACAACCGGTCTTCCAATTCTATACAGTAAGCTAGCATTGAGTCGTCGCGTCCATGTGAGATCAGCGCCATCTGCCTGAAAAAATGTTTAGGTAAACGGATTTTTTGTTAGGCCCAACCCAAATGCCATCACACTTCTCAGCCCCCGCCTTCTTCCACACAGAGATTTCCTCTGACGTGGAGAATTCCTGCATGGTTGATAAGGACTCTGGAAGAGAAGTGTTATTAGACACAAAACATTAATTTTGCTCTTGTCTGCAGAGATAAGATGCGGCCTTGGCTGCCTTGTCCGCTCTGCTGTTTCCCTGTGAAATTGGGTCAGTTCTGTTAGTATGAGCTTGACATTTGCATATAGCAATATCAGATGGGAGCAAGATCGCCGTCAGGAGTTCCCCAACTTGCGTGCAGTTCAGAATAGGCTTACCATCTGATTTCAAAAAGTTCCTGTGTCGCCACAACCCCGCCCAGTCGTGGCATACACCAAACGCATAGCGAGAGTCTGTGAAAATTGTGACGGACTGACCCTTCGCCAATGTGCATGCGACTGTCAGAGCCACCAATTCTGCAGTCTGTGCAGAGAAATGAGAGGGCAGTGGGCCTGAGGCCGCCACATCCCACTCAGAGCATACTGCAAAGCCAACACGGTTCTGTCCCGTGTTGGTGTCTCGAGATGCTGATCCATCTACATAAAAAACCAAGTCAGAGTTAACAAGTGGCTCCTCTTTCAGATCCGGTCTCGGGGTGCACACCTGTTCGATTGTAGAAATGCAACAGTGAGCTTCGCCCTCTTCAGGGGTGGGCAAGAGGGTGGCAGGGTTAAGCTGTGTGCATCGTTTTACTGTGACGTTAGGTAATTCAAGCAAAACTGTGTTGTACCTGAGCCATCGGGAAGCAGAAAGATGCAAAGTTTTCTGTTCCAGCAGGATCAGAGAGACAGCATGTGGCACAAGCAGTGTTAGCTCAGCATAGCCCACCAGATCACGCGAGGCCAAGACTGCTTTTTCAGCAGCCGCCACCGCGCGTAGACATCGTGGCATGCCGGCTGCAACGGGGTCCAGCTTAGCAGAGAAAAAAACCACAGGTCGCAGGGAGCCCCCGTGCGCCTGTAAGAGGACAGAAGTCATGCAGCCGTTGCGTTCGTCAACAGTCTGTGTGAAAGGTCTTGTTGGGTCAGGTAACCCCAGAGTTGGAGGCTTCTGTAAAGCCATTTTCAACTCACAGAAAGCTTTGTCTGCTTCCTCCGTCCATGTCAGTTTGTCATTAGTCCTAAGGCCTTTTCCATGGATTAGTGCACCTAAAGGAGACTCCATTACAGAATAATTTGGAATGAACTGTCGACAATATGAACACATTCCTAGAAATGACATCAATTGTTTCTTAGTTATTGGTTTCGGAATATTCTGAATGGCTGAAACGCGCTTCGTCGTAATGCTTTTGCCATTTTTAGATATCACATGACCCAGAAATATTACTTCCTCTTTAACATATTGCAATTTTGAGAGACTGGCCTTGTGGCCTTCTGCATGCAAATATTTGAGTAAGGTCACCGTATCTTGTTTACATTGGTCCTCGGTTTGCGAGCACAACAATATGTCATCCACATATTGTAGCAGGCAGCTACCTGGTGCCAGTCGCAAGGGAGCCAATGAATCTCGCAGCGCTGCATTGTACCATGTTGGAGAATGCACGAACCCCTGACACAGCCGTGTCAGAGTCCAGAGTCGATTCTGAAACTCGAAAGCAAACCAAAACTGCGAATCCTGGTGAACGGGAACAGAGAAAAAAGCATTAGCTAGATCCACAACTGTGAAATATCTTGCCTCTGGAGGAATCTGAGATAAGATAGTGTATGGGTTTGGCACCACAGCAACGACAGGTTGAACAGCTTCGTTTACTGCTTTCAAATCGTTTGTAAACCTCCATTTCTCTGGTACCCCAGGTTCGCTTTGTTTTTTAACCGGAAATATGGGGCTCCGTACCCCCCCAGATTTACAAGGAACTATTACTCCCGCCTCCCTCAGGGCTTCAAACACCGGAGTAATACCTTCAACCGCCTCTGGGCGCAGAGGATATTGTGGTCTACAGGGGCGAGCGTCAGATTTCGGGGTGATCACCACGGGCTGACAACCTCGAATCAGGCCGACATCGGTTGGACTCTTAGCCCACAGGTCAACCCCCACCTCTCTTAGTTCCGGTATCGCCTCTGCCCCAGCCTGAGATAAAAAACAATCCGCTCCCGGAGCAGCGTATCTCTTATCAGTGGAAACACAGCGAAAGGAATGCAGAGACGACTGTAAACACACCCGCCATGCGTCCGAAGACCGTGAAAATGTCACATTAGAGTTTGGAACACTATCCCAGTCCTCTGCTATAAAACACTGATGGACAAAATCCTGTACCTCCCCCCAATTAGCATTCTTTGGTTTTGATAATGCTACGTACAGATTCGACTTTGACAGGCTAAAGTTTTTAAGTGAATCGGGGAGTGACACGGAGACAACAGAAAAGTCTCTACCCCAGAATAAATGTTCCGTCTTTAAAAAGTCCTCACAGCATTCATTCCAACAAGCATCAAAATCACATTCTATTTCTGTTGCATCTGTGGGCAAACAAAACGAGCACTGCAATTCTCTCACATCCTTGAAGTCAACATTCTCATTGTGTGTCACTTTCTCATAGGCTAATGAAATTAACTGAATTGAGGAATTTGGGGACAATTTCCAAAAATAGTCATATTCAGGAGCCTCTGTACGCTCTGCCAGAAAATTTAAACTATGTACCAATTCTCTGTTATTTGTGACCTGCAGGCCGTCTGATGTGGAGATAAGGCAAATTCCTAATCGACACATCAGATCCCGTCCTATCAAGTTCACTGGACACAAAGGGGAATAGAGAAATGAATGTTTGAACGAGTGACCACTGACATCAAAACATGTTAAAGGAGATGTGAAATGCTCCTTCGTTGTCTCCCCAGAAGCTGATAATGAAAATGTGTAACGACCCCCCAGCCGAGGTTTTTTCGTTAGTGCAGAACATTTAATCACTGAATTTGTAGCCCCTGAATCCACCAAAAAATCAATTTTTTCCCCGTTAACGTTCAATTGGTACTCTGGAAATTTAGCTTTAGCTTGACTCATTTTAGAATAGGTACCCTCCGGTACCACTGCACATGCCTCAAGATAGGTGATTGCGTGTGTGAGTTGTGCCAGGTGCATGTTACCCTCTTGCAGGTGTTGTTGTGGGTGTTGTTCCGGTGCGTGTGTCGTTGAGCCAGTCGTCTCTGCTGCGTGCTCGGACCTGCCCCCTTCCGCCCCCGCCAGTCAATCCGACCCCCCATAATGTCCAGGAGCTGGAAGAGTTGCGTTGGCTCGATGCCCCCTGTGGCTCCGTCCTCCTCGAGTTCTGGTGGTGGGTTTGGGTGGGGTCGACCGCTGGGGTAGGCGTCCAGGTCGGTGTCGAGCAGCGCCGCAGAAAGACCGGTCAAATCTGGATAAAGAGAAGGCATAGACGAAGTGATCCGTTCTCCCAGTTGTGGCGGTGTGAGTGTGAGTGCGTGTGTGCGTGGGCGCGCACCAGCCGTGTGTGTGCTGGTGTCTGCTGTGCGATAAGGGTTGGCAGCAGTATGTGAATATTGCGGCGGTTTTCGACTCTCTCCTTCTTCCTCACATTCAACCTTCACAGTCAATTGTTTACATAGTCTCTTTCGCTCACGTGACTCAGCTTCCGTCTCCCACACTTTTACCCACTTCTCGTGTTTCCGCACCCACTTAACCGATTCACTTGATACTTTTTTAGATTTTAACAGCTTCTCTTGTGCTTCCTCTAAGTTTGTTTTAAGTTTTGCAATTTGACTCATGCTTAAAGACCCTCCCACTGGGAACCCATATTTTTCAGTCCAAATCGGCAAGCATTCTAAACACTCCGCCCCATACTTGTTTGACATTATCAACATTACTGGTGTCTCAGGAATTTTTACACACTTCGATTGATTTTTCCCCATTTTGTAACCGTACGTTAAGTCAAAATCACACGTCTGTGTTATGCTAAATCGTACCTTCCACTCTTCTTTAGTCTAGGGTCCACCACTCGCTAAGACTATTTTTACCCCAGGCAAAACTAGACTACAAGACAATTTTTAAATTGCTTTAGCTAGTGAAATAAGTGGGCTCTTCTCTGCAGTGGCCTTCTGCCGACTGATTATGGTTATCTCGAGTGTGTTATAAAAACAAACAATGTCCTCCTATAGACACCAGTAAATGTAACTTTAGCAAAATATCACAAGAAATATTCAAAAACAGATCCGAGAGTAAAACAAAGTACCAAAAAAAAAATTTACAAAAACAGATTAATACCCTATGATTCGACCTAGTTGAGAGAGACAAAAAAAAAACTCACCGCAGTGGTTGTTTTCGAATCCGAACGTCGGCGCTCCTCTCCTCCGGGCCGGTGACGCAGGCCTCCCGTCTCAAACCGTGGAGAGTGGAGGCTGGAATGTGGTGTTCCAGGTGGCCAGCCCTGCTTCACACGGACCCCGAAAAGATGGACCGCCGCCGAAGGATCCGTCGTTCGTAAGACGCCAAAATTGTTACGGCAGTTTCCTGTAAACAATGATCAAGTAAAGAGTAACCAGGCAATAACTTGAAGCAGAAACAGAGTCTCTCGGTCTCTCTCAAAAGGTGGAAGTTTATTCACGTGCACAGTGGATAAACACCCTCACTTTCCCTAAGACAAGTTCGTTCTGTCCCTACCTCACTTTACAAGTTACAAAGTACACCTTTTATAGGTGGTAACAAACATAACATAATCACAACCCAAATCAGCTCAAAAAGAGATAGACCAGACTATCACGTCCGTGACGGTTCCAGCTCTCTCTTCAGAGGTTTAATCAAAGACCATTTCCACACTGAATCCGGTCCTGACGCATTAATTGATGATTAAGAGGCGCCGGACAGTAGATATTCAGTATAATCAGGACCTCATATTCTTATCCCATCTGCACACAGGAGAACAACAAAGATATTAATTCCGTGACATGTCATGGCCTAAAACAACATTAGAATGACATGACATGACCCATTTTCTGCCATTACAATTCACATCTATGCTGGACCATGAGTGTCACCCCCTGCAGGACACTCTGTCCACTCTGGAGAGCAGCTTCAGTGAGAGACTGATCCACCCTCGCTGTGTGAAGGAGAGGTTTCGTAGGTCTTTCCTTCTGCTGCTGTCAGACTTTATAACAAAAACTGTTAGTACTGAACACTCGCAATACTGACCTAACCTAATACCGATGTGCAATTCCGTCATATGTGCAATTACTGTTGGAATTCATGTGCAATTCATGTGAAATTCATGTGCAATCTATGTGCTGTCGTGACACATATTCATGTGCAATTACTGTCGTGATCACATGCAATGGTATTTATGTATTTATTTATTTATTTGTCTATGGGAGTTTTTATTTATTTATAGGAGATCTTCTACTGAAAGTGTTTTTCAGACTTCCTATAAGTGATCTGTTCTTCTGTATCTATCTCTGTATCTACCTGCGTTGCACCAATGAAATTTCCCCATGTGGGACAATAAAGGAATATCTTATCTTATCTTATCTTCTAGTTTAAATGCTTTTTTATGTCTTCATATGTTGTCTCTTGTGTTTTTAATCTAGTTAAATTGTTTTGCATTTGTATTTCTTGTTTGATTTAACTGATGTTATTGTTTTGGAGTTATTATAAAGCTACATTTTATTTTGTTCAGTGTCTTATACTTGTATTGCGCTGCACTGTCTGTGTTTATTCAATGAAATGTGCTAAATAAAGTGGGTTAGAGTGTCTAAAACACATTTAAAGCTATACTGACCCCTTGTGTACATACTTATGGCTGGAGTCAATACCATTGCCCTTGTCTCACTGAGTAAACAGAAATACTCAGAAATTATTCAGCAAACATTATATCATGTACATCTCAGACATTCATTAACACATTTGCTGCGCCGCTGATACGTGTTCAGAGTAGATAAAACCATTACACAACGGGTTTAAGAGGCGTAAGATGGTGCTAACAGTGGTATTGAAAGGTTAAGCAGTGCTGCATCCGTCATTATCTCCTCTCCAGCCTCAGTCATGTCCTGTGTGCAGCACGTCTAATACTCCCTAAGGGCTGGAGCCGGCTTTTAGTCAGCACAACTGTGACATGTCCCTGCAGCAGAGGGGGAAGGCTGAGGTCACTGCTCTGCCACTGTCCACTGCTGCTCTTTGGAAATCAAACACCATCAAGACTTGTACATTTGTATGGATGTTTATTAGACTATATTTTTGTCTTGGTTTTAGCCCGTTGTATAAAAGGATTGGTATTTCTTGTAGAAGTAAATTGGTAAATTACCGTGGTTGGATGATGGTCCAAACTTCTCAAATAGTGTGTTTATTGAGGCGTGTTTCCTCTCAGCTCTGGTCAGTAGATCTTGGCCACGTCTCCTCAATTCCTCTGTTGTTCTGCTGTCAATCAAATGTGCCATATCAAGTGTTTTCCCAAAGTTTAAAAGTGTATTTGTCACACACTGAGGGTTGTGTATTGTTGCAACAACCTAAGCAGGCCTACATGAACATCAACAAAGGATGTTAAACATGACACACTGTATTTTTTGCTAAATGTGACATTAAAACCACAAAAAATATATGTTCAAACACCTTTATCTGAAACTAAATTGCACACATTGGCCTGACTTTAATGTAAAAGTCCTCACGCCTCTCTCCTTGTTGTCTCCTCAGTGGTTGGGACTTTCTCATCCATTTCCTGCAGAGCAAGTGAGGAATCAAGGACAGGAAGAGAATTGAGACGGAGCCATAGAAATGGGATTGGGACGGGCCTCTAAATGCTTCTCTTGACGTCTGTTTATAACAAACATGAAAATGAGAGAACTCTGGATTCAGGTAGAATAGAACTGATAGTGCGGCTCCAGCTTGGTATTTGTCCCACATTTACACAGAGCCCATTAATCTCCTCTGCACTCCTGTCCTTGGACAACATACCTTTGTCCTGACCGTGCATGGGTTACTTTTGTATGTCCTATTTATCCTGTCATTCTGCACTTGATCGTGAGGAGACGTTTGCTGTGTCTCAATTCCGGGTCTGCGTGCTCTGGACGACCCAGCGGACGGAGGTTAGTCAAGTAGTCTCCATGGACCACAAAGGCCGTGCCGAGATAGGCCCTCTGGAGCCGCTCCGTCACCTAGCAACCAAGACTCGCTGCTTATGCTAACGCCACGCTAATTACGCACATGGACGTGTTAAAAAGAGCATGCACCAAGGATAAAGTATTTGGACTTTGAGCCCAAGAGATTATAGTTTATAATATATATATATATTATAGTTTATCTCACCTACATATTTTGTCTAAAACTTAACATTATGTTCAGCTCTTGTAAAATATAATAATTACCAATGTTCCTGTGATAACTGTAAAAATGATCTAGAAGTTTAAAAAGAGAAGGGAATACATGAACAGTATTATGTGCATTTAAGACACTTCACAGCCGATCTCCATGGAAACATTCGTGGGCTGCATGAAATGCGATAGAATAGATCCATGATGAAATGGGACATCCTCCACGCACAGGAAGTGACGCAACCGGCCTTCAAGCGTAGCCTTCAGAGCATGATGCAGACTCGTAATTGAGACACAGCAGTTGAATGCACAGATAAAACATCAGAGCTTCAATGGTGGAATTCAAACTTCAATTAACCCCTTAAAACGCCTGAAAAAATGAGCCCCATTTCAAACTGAAGCTGTTCCTGAACTCTCTGTTGTACAAACAATTGGCCTGAGCCTTTGTGAAGCTGAGACTCTGAAGTTTTGGACTCTAATGTCTGTTTTATTCTAATCTAAAGTAGAAACAAACTGCACAGAGGAAATCAGATTTGAAATCTCGCCTAGATTTTCTTTCTTAAATATGTAAATGAGTAAAGCTGGTCTTATTGACACTACCGTCTTATTGACACTAAAATTAGCATCTGTTGGGTTTTGACAATTCTCTTTAAAAGGCTGAAGGTTAATTCACAAAAAAAGATTAGGGACTTGTAATAAAGCAAACATGTCCCGGCGGAATCCATGTAAAAGTCCTATTTTAGAGTAATCTTTTATTTGTGGGTTTGGAGTACAAACTGAACCTGATGCTCCTCAGAATGATTGATTTGACTGGAAATAAGAGGGTTACAGCTTTAATTTTATGTACAGCACATCAAGCAGCTTGAAAGTTCCCTAAGATGGTGGACAAAATGGAATAAATAAAGAAAAGGTCCAGACACAATGGGTTAAGGAAGGTTTCACGTTCACTCTGAGACACGCGCTCAAATATGAGTCTGTGTCGCCCTCTGTTGGTAACTTAAAGAATTCTATTTTTTATATACATTTCCAAAACCTAGGATTATCATACACGTTTTACCTATTTGTTATGATGGCTGGATGAAACGGTAAGAACATATCATATATAATATAATACAAATATATACAGCTCAATATGGAAATACCCACAGCAGGAGTGTATTAGAGAATAAGATAGTAAAGAGCACAGAAGAACATACTTCATGTGAAAGTATGTACTTTCTAGAAAGTACAGAATGTATGCAGTGCCTCTTGAAAATAAAATACACAAAAAGACAAAAGTTTTTTTTCAGAATTTTATTCTTTAAATTATATTATAAAATCTTTGTTTCAATATATATATATTTTTTTCACTGATCAACAATTTTGGCTATGTCCCTTTCCCCCCTGTTTATGCCCAGATACTGGTAGCCAAGTCCATTCCCCTTCACGTAGACGTTGTGCATGGTCATCAGTGCCAGTGGAGATGAGGAGTTAGTTTGGGGTAAGAGGAAAAGTCCAGGGTTAGACCTGAACAGAGCATGCCAGGAGAGGGCTTTCTGTACAGCAACAATAATACCAGAAGTACACAAAGAGGTAAACAGAGCATCATTTTCACCATGACTGTGTGTGTGGACTAAACCAATTATGTTCCAATGGCTCAATGTGTTTCATGTCTCGAAATATAAACAGAGCTCTGTAGACAGCTTCAGTGACTCTTATCCACTAATGAATATAAAGTATCTGCACCTCAACAAATCCACCTCCACAATAACGCACAGACTTAGCAGCAGCCCTGAAGCCTGTATAGCCCTTGGAGCATCCTACACAGATGTTCAGTCCAGTGATACAGGTCCTGTGGTGTGCACTGTGCAGGGAGGAGCCAGGTCAGTTTGCTCACATCTACAGACACAGCTAAGCTACAGCAAACCCACATTTTACTATTTGATACAATATTTGTACATCCAGGCAAGCCACAGGAAGCGTTTTTCTCCAATGGGACATTTGTTCTTCATTTGGCAATGTAATTACTCACTGTAAGTTGCAACATGGCTCATTACTTACACATCGTGATGCTGGTATACAAGTTTGAAATCAACTTTTAATTATAAATATATGTTAAAGTTTTCCACTGTTTTAGAAAGGCATCGTCAAATTACACGCCTCACTAAGGTCACTCAAGATAAGACTTTTTGATATCCAGGTTTGCGTAAGCTAAAGTCAAACCCAGATCATTTGCGTTCAGCTACATACAACTATCCCTTTGTAAGAATAAAGAAGGAAATAAATGCTCTGGAGTGAAGACTGGATAAAGAACAGATTTACGACTTCAGACATTAGCTCCAGTAAATGACCAAAGTGCTGTCCACTCCCTGCTGTGACATGACACCAACTAAGTGCTGGTCAATGTGTGGCGTCAACCGAAATGTAAAATGCAATGTCATTTTAAAAACAGTCTCTCTAAAACCGTTGTGATGAAACAAATAAAAGCATCTTGAACTGAAAAATATTTGGGTCAATCAAAATGTGAATAACAAGCTTAATCCACCACAATCTTTAAAACTTTAACAGTTAAATATTTGACTTTGTGCTCAACTAAATGTAGAGACACATTTCAGACTAAATAAAATGATAGAATATTTGCTTAAGAGCTTCAGATCTGTATACAGCAGTGTCTTCACTTTGATCAATAAAAGGTGTTTTCAGATGTTTTGTACCATCAGTAAGTTTAATGGGCTGTTTCTAAACCACGACATCCAATGAATGACAATGTAGAAGTCATTTGAGGTAGACAGGAACCATTCAAGAGACCTTCAAT
>NW_027315801.1:28145564-28193064 GCF_026437365.1 Eucyclogobius newberryi
AAGCCAGATCTTGATGTGCACTTGTCTGAACCCGGTAATAATAAATATAAACGCCCCATAAAATGCGCCATGGTTCATAAAAGCATATTTGTCCGGACAGATGGTTTTCTTGAAGGCAGTGTGCATAATCCATATAAATACTCTTCATACAGATGTCTCAGACGGAGCTTCTGCGTTAAACCATCTGTAGCAAACATGAGTGTGAACAGCCTGTAGTTGTTTCTCACAGTCCACACGGGCCGTGCGTGAAGCTGCTCCACAGAGAGAGTTCACAGAGGACTAAGTTCACCTGTCATGATGCTGACTGCATGGGCCCCACACTCAAGCCGTAAACGCCCATTGAGCGCAGCTAACGCTGTGAGCTTAGCTACGCTCGAGATTAGTATTCATCTGAGCTGATTTCGGGGCCCAAGTGTATGAGCACAAATGTGTGAGCAGAAAACAGACTAATCTAAGCGCAGGCCGACTCAGTGAGTCTGTGGTGCCGTGACTCCAAACCCAGAATCTTACCTTAAAGCAGAGCTAGCTCTGGTAGCGACGCCTCCTCAGCTGTTGGAAATTCCCATCTTCTCAGCGCGCATGCGCACACCTCTGACAGTTCAGCAGCTTCAGGAGCCCACGTGCGGAGGCAAACCTACTACTTCTGCTCCTCCGCATAGTCACAATATGTAACTCTGTGTGCTCACAGAGAGGTTTAAAGGCGTCCGGCAGTCATTGTGCGTGACTTTATGTGGCAATGGTTTGGTTTAAATATTATAACAAAAGCTACCTTTTCATTGTATTTCTCCTCTGGATCATAATATGGTATTTTTACTTCTTAATATCCGATGCCACACCACACCCCTTGACTCACTATGAACGTAAAGCGTGATGTCCCGTAAATCTTAAAAGGTTTCATTATAATTCCAGGGCTCCGGTGATTTCCATGGTTTTGTTTGTGTGCCTGTAGCTCCGCCCCCCGCGTTAAACGAAAGGAACCAGGAACTAGTGACGTTACGTCTGTGCTGTGCGAGGACGGCTGGTGGGGGGCTGACAGAAGAAAAGAAATGGCGATGCTCGGAGGATTTAGCTCTGCACAGCACAAGAAAAATGCCTCGGACGGGACCGGCGACGTGTCTGAATTCCTGTGCCCCGTGTGTCTGGAGATCTTTGACAGCCCCGTGAGGACACAGTGTGGACATACGTGAGTTGTTTCCCTTTTCCTTGTAGATTGAGCTATGACTCGTCTGGGTCTTGCACTAGCGGCTGTGCAACTGAAAGATAACAGCGGCAACATTCACTGTGAAAATGAAGTGTGGCCGATGACGCTGGAATCAAACAGTCCAGTCATGTACGTTCGTTGTGTGCGGCAAAACAATTTGACAACAAGAATATGACAAAAGGTAATTCAAGCTTGACATTTCGGTTTCAGTTTTGTTTACATCAAAGGGAAGACGCCAGATGGGATTTGTAGTCCAAAGCGCTGTTGTGAGAACTGTGCGAGACTTCCAAAGGACTACAATTTCCAACGCCCTCTTGTGGCTGCGGCGTGGTATTTCAAGAGGGCATAAGTGTAGTTAATCTAGGCCCATGTCAGCTATTACAAGAACATTTTACTCAAATAAGAGTAACGTTACTTCAGAAATAATGTTACTGAAGTAAAGATAATGGTTTAGGAATTGAATCAAGTAAGAGTAATACATACTTGGAGAAACTACTACTCAATTAAGAGTAATTGCATTGTCAGGACGTAACATCCAATTTATAATTTGAAGTTAATGTAAATGGAAGGACACAAATTAATGCACAGAATCTGGTATTTTCAAAGAACAGAACACAAACATGTTCAAGAAACACAAATGTGTATCAGTTATTACTGTCAGTGTCAACATAAAGCTTTAGTTTTGTTAGAAGTGATACATTGCTGACATCACTAACTCAATGAACATCATGATTGTTGCTTGATTAAAGAAAGCATGTAGGCCTAGCAATGTGTGAATACAACTGTAATGTCCTGCCTCTGGGTGCAGGTTCTGCCAGAGCTGTCTGCAGGAGTGTCTGCGTCCTCAGAAGCCTGTGTGTGCAGTGTGCAGAGCCGCTCTCGGCCACTGCACTAAAGCTGTGGAGGTGGAGGCCCTGATCCAGTCATCTGCAGCGGCGTGTAAAGGGTGTGGAGCACAGGTATGTGTGGAGACTGTTCTCATGCACAACAGAGCTCTGCCACAGCTCGGATTTGTGTTGAGAACTGGTCAGACAACTCTGTCTCAGTCTGTATGCCCGTCAAAGCTGAATTAATACATAGTCAGTATTTGTAATCTAGCCTATGAAACAGAGCTGTGGATGTGTATCATCATTGCTATAGAGTGTAGTTACTATTAATATACTTACCTTGTGCAGAGCACTGACACAAGCCAGTTAGTAATAATAAACTGTGAGGCAATACAATATGTTTATGTTGCACTAGGGATGAGACAAAATCTCCTGAGATAAAACATGTAATGGATATTATTTTGATTTTACATTTGGTTTGGACAGAAAATTGGTGAGTTACTCATCTTGAGAAGCCATAGTTCCAAAAAGTATTGCTACAATGACAGCAACACTATTAAATAAAACAGAGCAACAATTAGAACAATTAGCCAAAATTGTGACCTGGACAATGTTCACTCCGCTGCACAATTTATTTATAAATTATGTCAAAATCTAATTTTGTCTCATTCTCGTTGCTCCAATCTCATGACGTCTCCTCTTGTTGGAATTGTCTGGTCCCACCCCTGATAAGCATGTAGTATGTGTGACATACTTTACTATATAATATCATTTTTAACTAGCTCAATTGAACACCTCAAAGCTAAAGTCGTTTGTACTTTCAGTGTGCTGTGTATTAAAACAGTGAAATGCAATCCAGTCTGCATTATATGTGTCATTGATTATCTAAAACGTGTAAGAACGTTCATTCACAGAGATTTTTCATTCTTTAGGTCGGTTTGTCCCAGATGAGAGCCCATACAGCTGGTTGTTCTAAATTTCAGGAGTACATCGAGGAAGGGGTGAGGACCACTGCCCAGAGCCAACCTGCCATAATCAGGTGAAAATTAAATAATAGTAAATATTAGTTTGATTTGTTTTCCCCAAATATAGCAGCTTCATATGGCTTGGCCATTCAAATGATATGCAAATACACATATTAAATATCTTTACTTCTAAACTAATATTCACATTGGTTTCCAGTCCTGTACCAAACCGCTACACCTTCACTTGCCCTTACTGTAACTGCCCAAACCTGGACCAGGACGGCCTGATGGAGCACTGTACTTCCCAACATTCAAGGGACAGTCGCCAAGTGGTGAGAATGTTACTGATGCTGATGATGACACGGTGTCAAGCCGGTTTGAACTGTTGTGTGCAACATGTAACTGTACTTTCTTGTGTAGGTGTGCCCTATCTGTGCCTCTATGCCCTGGGGGGACCCCAACTATAGAAGCACTGACTTTTTGCAACACCTGAAGATTAGACACACCTTTTCTTATGATACCTTTGTTGTGCGTATTCACCATGTCCATTATAAATGCCGCATAATTAACTTGTTATAACATTGTTTCTGATCTTGTTGTATGTGTTATGACAGGATTACTCTACAGATGAGCACACAATGATTCAAGAGGCTTTACAGCGCTCTCTCCTGGACCACTGAAGAACTGCATTGCCCCAGATGGAAAAAAGCCAGTGATGCTGATGTCTTGTTAAGACAGTGCTGTGTCATGAAGGTGGTGATATTCGTTAAATGAGAAACGGCTTCACAGAGCTCTGTTAATGTAACCTCAAAGTTAGGTTTTGACATAATCTTCTATAGAACCCAGAGTCTCTGGGCACAAGCCCACACTCTACTGATTTATGACGCTGTGCTTCTGGTGTAATAAGTTCTCTCCAGTCTGGTCTTTTGACCTGTTAAATCTTAACTATGGTGGTGTATCGATGACATATTGTCATAGCCAACACTTGTAATCAGTGCAATCAGATATCCTTGTTGTCAATACTTGATGTTATAAAAAAGGTTTGACCACTAGGTGGCTTCCATTTGCCAGCAAATGATCACAGTAAAGTTAAAATTTTATAAAATCCATTGAAATATTCCAGGGCCCAGTATGAAGGCAGTTAAAACTCTCAAGATAAGATAAACTGTGTAGTACAGGGCTCTGTACAAAGATTATTTTGTTTGTTATTTTGTGTTATTTCATGTGTTTTGAAGATGTGCTTTTCACACATTCAGAGATCTACTGGAAAGAATAAATAAGATGAGGGTTGAACCAAAGCCAGACAAGGCTGTTTGTTTATTGTAACATTTCTCCCTTATGTCTTTGTGCCTGCTGGTAGATCTTACTTTTGACTTCCAATTTTATAGGGCTAACCGCTAATCCCATCAGGAGAAGCGCCTCAATATCGGTCTTTCAATTTAGTTTGTGGCCACAAGAGGGCGCCAGCGCTCCATGTATCTGCTTCTATAGCATTATTCTGTAGCCATTATCACTGTATTTTAGACACGTTGGTATTTTGTTAAAACTGCCTCTGAAATATCTCTGGTACTTGTTTGAAAAAAAAAAGTGTGATGTCTGATTCAGACACGCATGAAAAAAAGAAAACATTTTAATTTTCACTTTTGGTTTGGAAATTGACCTGGTTCATAACTATTGCTTTGGACATTTACAAACAACTTTTATTTGTAATAATGACTCCAATGTTGGAATTGGAATATGTACAACTTAATTGGCTTGAATGTGGCATTAATTTATTAATTTAAGTTATATTGGCACTGTAAAACATTTGTATACTTTTAAAATATATTTTTCTTTTTTTCTGAAATGCAGTTAATCTGAACTGCCAAAACACAAACTACATTTCCACAATATTCTTATTTTTTGGGATGCACTTGTATTGAACAACCACATCACGTTTTTTATATTTTACAGTTCAAGAATAAATCATTTTACGGCAGAACTTTCTTTTGTCCATTTATCATCAATCGTTTTCTTTGGTGTAATGACGTTATTCTTTGCCTGGACGTCTCACATTCTCCGCTGTCAAGACGCTAAATCCTGATAAATTAAACTTCTTTAATTATTTAAACCCTGGCCCTCACAAATCAGGCACAGTGATTTATACATGTGTGTGTGAGACATGGGGGAAACACTCAGCAGTGATGGATGACACCAGAGTGCAAGAGCAGTTAAAAACACTGCCAATGTTGTAGACCAACGATTCAAACAGGGATTTCGGGGTGTTAAATTGTTTAGAATTTGTACAGATTTATTTGTTTACCATTTTGGCTTAAAAGTCAGTGGTGCAGGAATCAAACCAGCAACCCCATGTCACCACAAGCTGCAGAATTAGTGCAGTAATTTGTGGGGGAAATTATAATAATAATAATAATACAAAATTGGAACAAAGCTAAATTAAACTGGATATAAAATTTGCTTGATTCAATTTGATCAATATGAGGAATAAACACCACAATTTAACAATAATTCACGATTACTAGGAGACCATACTCCCATTGTCTGAAACTTTACTATTCTTTAAGTTTGTGACCCGCATTAGGAAACCCAACCCTCTGAATGACTAAATAAAGTTAACATGATGAACACAGCCAGATAAAAAGTTGTATTTTCTTATTTTTTGTACAAAATAATTAATTAAAAAGACAAAATGTTGCTGCTAAAATTGTCATGATTATGTTTTTTTTAAAGTTATGATTATATTGTGGCATGAATAATCACGATTATCAATTAACTGAATAATCTTGACATCCCTAGACTTTACTTTATAGTTTTTGTGAGTTCTTTACTTATAAGTGATACATTTATACTATTACTTCTATTTGTCAGTTTTCTCCTGCTTACAACACTCAATACTTCACACTAAATCTGCGCATGCTTTTACAAATATATACAATACATTTTCCAAATAACATCACTTCTTTACTCTTCTGATTCTAAAGAAGTTGTGCCATTAATTCACAGACTTGGCTTTGGATTCGGGTTGTCACGATATCAAATGTTACGATTATTGTGAAAAGATGAATGATTCTCCTCAATTATTGATGCCATGACCAAAGAACAGTAAAATCCTTAATTTCCTCTCATTTAAATATTCTAATAGCACAGTGATCCTCTTGTCTGTGTCCAGTTCAGAGTATAGATGTAACTTAATTTTGTTTAGGGTTTGTTTAAATGTTGGGGTTCAAATTTAAGCTTGGAGTTTTATTTTGTATTCTTACGATTATATTGTGTCCTGAATAATCTCGATTATCGATTAACCGAAAAATCTTGCCATCCTTACGTTAGCCGCAATAAAATGTGTCATAAAAACCCCCTCTTTCTTTGTTACAGACAATATTATGTCATATTACCATTATCTCTGCAACGTGTTTGATGTAAAGAGGACATTATGATGAAACCTTATTCCTCTGTGCGTCGTCCACAGGGAAACGCTCTCATCACCCACTCTTATTTGTGAAATTACAACGGCTAAAAAAAATAACACAACACTCACACCTTCCTCTACAGAGAACCCCTCAAACTTTCTTGATCTTGTCCCCCCCCCTTTTTTTTCCCTCTCTCTTTTAACCTCTTTTCTTCTTTTTTATTCCCCCCACACGATCTGCTTTCCGCTCCGGGGCAGATCGTGTGTAGACGGTGCGAGAGCTAACGAGATCCTTGAGGTGCTCCTGGGCAGGAAGGAAGTTGCACCCAAAACACGAGAGATCCGAAGTCTTTCTTGTCTATTTGGTGGCGGTGTGTGTGTGTGTGTGTGTGTGTGCTGGGAGGGGGGGGAGGGGGGGGGGTGTTGAACAAGGTGGGGAATAGGAATGAGGAAGATAGAGGGGCGAAAAGGGAAGAGAAAGAACACATTGAATAAAAATTTCATAAAGTTCAGTGCTCGGTTTCTTTGATGCGAACAGTAGAAACGGAGTCTGCAGGATAAGAACAGGCAGCAATTAATGCGACATGGGCCCCAAGGCGGAACACAAGAGGCACGAGAAGGTGGCTGCTTTCTGAAGAGGATTATCACCACCAGAAGATCCACAAATCTCTTCTCTCACGGATGAATGAGTGGCCCATTTTACCTGGGACTTAGAAGCTGTAGAATGCAGCTGTAGGAAAAGCACAGTGCGTGTTCTAAAGCAGTGCTACAGCTGAAGTAAAAGTGCCAAAAAAGACAACAACGCTCAAGTAAAAGTACATGTAGCACATAAAAAAACGACCTAAGTAAACATTTTTTGCACAGATTTTGAGGATATTAATTAACCCCTTAAATGTAGTGATTTTGATAAAGAATTGCTGATGTTTGATCAACAGTTGTATTTTTCAAGTGAATGTTATGAATGTATTCATGTTTTGGCAGGATGTCACTATAAAGATGCTTAAAAAATAACCCTTCAAACAATATGAAGAGTACTTTCTACTTTTCAGTTCAGTTAAAAACAGTAGTGGAGTAAAAAAGAGCAGGTTATTGCTCTCAAATGTAGTGACGTAAAAGGAAAAAAGTATCCACTGCAAGTACAGATACCAAACATGCTTATTACTTTTGTTACTTGTTATTTTCTTGACCGCTTGATCGCTCAAATACTGAGGGATCAAATGTACATAAAGAATCAGCTCAAAAGATTTATAATCAATTTGAACAATTTGCCTAATCAACCCCCCATTTCATTTCTTTCTGTCCAGGTTTTAAAAAATCGAGGAATCGAGCAATAGGAGGTCATGGCCTGACAAACTTTGGGTCTGACAAGGAAACCAGTTAGAAAATAGTATATTATTACACGACTTACATACAGTATTCACTATGGGCAATTTAAGATAAACAGATACAACGTGCATGTTTTTTTGTAGGATAAAACCAGAGTAAAGGCCACACTGTGTCTAAAAACTGCATTTGAATGACCCAAGATCATCTAGAATTAACATCTTGGTTAAGGCGATGTTATGCTAGATCAGCGATACTTGGATAAAACATAAAAACCTGTTGCTGTTTATATAGATCAAGGCTAAATGCTTTAATGAAGATGGGTCCTCAAACTTGCCTCTGTCGCTTTGGTTTTGCTGAAGCAGTGTATCTGAGCAGAGGTGCAGGGCGTGTGAGAGCAGCGCTGGGGATTTGTGTGTGGTAAAATTCCTCAAAGTCAGGAGAAACAGGAAGAGCGGGAATCCTCGGCACAGTGGGTCCGACCTCTCCAATGGGCGGGGGAAAGGGAAAGTGCCAGTGGGCATCCCTGACATCAATCCTGGCACCGCACCAGCCCCTTCCGCTCTCAAACTCCAAACAGAGACGCCCCTGCCACAACCAGACACACACAGCTTATACTCAGATGTAAAGGAAGCACTTTAGCCTAATTATGCAACTAACACAGACATAGAGACCAATTAAAGATTATAAAAGCATTATTTTATTGTATTTGTTAAAAAGAGGAAAAGCATTTTGGGAAAATCATAATGAAATAATGATGAATTTGTATCAGGCTAATGGCATAGTCTCAGATGGACAAACAAATACATCTAAACACTTGCCGTATTAAATGGTTTGGAGTATCCACTTTTTTCATGTGGATACTTCCAGTAATTACCATTATTTTACAAAATCATAACAAATATCTGCAATCGCACTGTTAGAAGGTCAATTCTGTCAGATTAGTGGTGACCTGTCTTCCAGTTCAAATATATAAAATCCTTACTGTTGTGATGTCACATTAGTTACTCCATATGTAGACTACTTTATGTGATAATATTGTTATACTGTATTTTCAACATTTTTCAGAAAGTACAGGCTTAACAAGAACATTTGCCGTGAAAGATCTCAAGATTGTCGAAGCTTTATATTTCTATAATCATCACATCTATCAGGGGACTTGCTAATGATTACATATCACTTATTTATTTATTTATTTGAATTCCACAAAGCCACTGTACTAATATTTGCGAGTTTTGCCCTCGGAGGTGCGCGTGTCCCCGGTGTACTTACATGTTGAGTTAATATGTACGCCTCACAATGGGATAACAGAGCCATGGAGGCAAATGGATGTGAGTTTACCCCTCGTCGTACCCCTGTAGACCAACTAACGGTGTGATTGAGTGTGTGCGCGAGACAGCCAGGCCCAGGGCTATTATTCTCCCATTAATTTTTCCATTTGAAATCAAACCTCAGCGGACGGCCAAGGGGGAGTCAGAGGAGGGGAGGAACAGCCTTGTGGAGTGCTGCAGAAGCACAAGTGACCAACAGGGGAGGCAGTCTGACTTTACATCAACTTATCCAGGGCTCTGTTACTGGAAGTAGTGTAATGTGATCATATTAATGTTCAAAGTTCTTACAATTTATATCTTCTGATGTAAAGTGTAATTTACTACTATTTCAAATATATAACATTTATTTGTATTTATTTTGTCAAAATCATCTGACAAGACAGTTATTTTATTGGTTTCACAGTTTTTGTGCCAATATTAGTGTACGGCACTGCTCAGGTAAGTCATGTGTTTCAACATGCTAAAGCTGTGGTACGTTTTGTAAATGAGTAAATTGTGTGTTTTCCACCAAAGAGTATTTAGTGAAAGCAGCACTTTGTGACTACATCAGGTCGCTGCACACTGTCTGCATCTAATGGTATGATAAATGTATTTTATATCTCGTCAACCCCGAAGTAAGAGCTGAAAGCAGCGCTCTGATTGGCTGCGCTTGAGTGGTCCACCCGAGTTTCATTTCACTCAACATGAAAAAACACTTTAAATCCAAAATGTGAATATTAACAAAGTGCAAGGGTTTACGAGAGCTGTTAAAAACCTTATAGTTATAATTGTGTGGTGTGAAATCAGCTTTACTGTGCCAAAAAATAAATAAAAAAAGTTATGATTCACGTTTTATTCATGTTGTCCAATCATTTCTTCAAAACCCCAAGAGGAATTACAGCTGTGACTACTGTGCAAAGGCCTAACTCTGCACCTGTACTGTTCAAGTCAGGATTACTTAAGTCTCAATCAAAGAATATTATTAAGATGAAAAATAATGTATAAAAAGTGAAATTGTGTCCGTCTAAAACCTGGACAGTATTAACCATCACAACGATCAATATTAGCAGTTAACCCTCATTCCCAAATCGCCTCCTCCGCTCCACACCTCCTCCTCAAGTCTCCTTCAATCCCAGTCGCCTCTCTCCTCCCTGTTTCCCTCTTTCTTTCTTTGGAAAACGCCAGTGCTTGCTAATCTGTCACTCACTTGTTGTCCTGTGGTGGGAGTGATGGGCGGCCATGACGGTTGGGTTATACACCTCCAGCAGGCTGCAGCTCCGAGGGCTCGATCATTAACCAGGCAGGTACAGGAGGAAGTGCTGATGCAGAAGCACGCTGACAGATGATATGGGAGACAATGGGACGGCTGCCTATACTTAACTTGTCACGGCTCCTTCTCTATTAACTTGTGACATATCTCAGAAGAGGGAAAACACTTTTATTATTAGGTATTTGGGAAAACAGCAAATTATATGATGTATGTATAGGTGTGTCAAAATGGCTTGGGTGATATTCTTGTAAATATGGAGCCAAATGACCATAATAACAAATGGAAATCACTCTAAATCACCTTCAGTTTTAATAGTATTTCTCACATGTTGCGTTTATGTTGTTTTTAAGCTCCAAAATGTTACTTTTTAAATTTATATATATATATATATTTTGCATATTTTTGGACGTTTCACTTTAGATAATAATAATAAATAATAAAATGTCATTAAAAAATTGGTTAAGATGATTTTACTGCAAAATACTTGTCCACAATACAAATCTGAAGTACGTTTTGTGACTTTCATTTCCTGATCAACAATCACAATTAGGCATTTTGTTTTTGCTTTTTTGTTTTATTTTTTATGCCGCACAGCCACTGATGTGTGTGTGTCACTGTGAAGCAATTTAGGTGACTTGAAAAGTGCAATTATGATTAATATTCCTATTTTAAGCCCATAAACCATTTATAAATTAATTCAGGAAAACATGATTAAAGAAAAAAGTAAGAAAGTTCCATAAATGTCAATAAATGTGATCGAGCTTTATAAAAACTATATCAAACCCACAGAAAAAGTAACGCACATCCTAATTGTAAGTGACCATATAAGGAGTTGACAGGAAATACAGCAGAACTTTTCAGTCTTCACAGTTTCCCATTAACTACAGTGACACGCGGAACAAAAGGCCCTAATATGAGGTTGTCTCCCAGATATAATACTCTAACATTTCCTAATTATTAACCGCCCCCCATTCACATTCACTGTCCTCTACTTCCTGTGCTTTGTGCCTGGACGGGAACGAACAACGCCAGCAGATCTGTCAATCAAAGCGCTCCCGCCGCCACCGGCCCAAAGACAGGCCCCAAACACCTCCAGTGGCAGCTCGGCTCAATGAGTAACCGACCTGCAGGTAGTGAATCAAAGTGCTGACAAGCGCGTGGAGGGGCGGGGGGGGGGGGGGGGGGGGAGAGGGGGGAGCCAGGAGGGGGGGAGAGAGGAGGGTACGAGGGGGTAAAGGTGGGCTGTGTAGGAGGACAGATAGAACGCTATAGTAAAGGAGGGGAGGATGAAGATGACAACGGTGTTATTTTATCGCGCACCTCAAACACGTCACCTTTAACTTTGCCGAGAAAGATGGCTGTCTCTGCTGTCTCACAGTTTGCTGCGCTGCGTGTGAATGGCCGGGTAATGTTTAAATGATAAAATGATTAAGATATTGAGCGATATTGACAGAAATAGCGATAGTCGGACGAGATTTATGTCCGACTCCAACAGAAATGTGTTAAAACGTGTCTTTAATTGAATGAGTCGAGGTTGAGTTATCAGATAAATATGAAATGTCTGTCAAATTAAATGCAAAAGTGCAGAAATATCCCTATTATGTGAACGTTTACAATATCACTTTATCATGTTTTATTTTTAATCGGCTCTTTTTGCAGCACTATAAAAGATCTACTCGATATTCAAACTTTGCATCTCTTCAAAACAACATTTATCAATATTATCTCACTTTCAATATATTACACACCTCTGTTTTTTTTCTTTTCTTTTTAGATGTTAGTATGCTACTGTGTTAAAATCTTGGATTTAATTTGTACATCTGTGATCATCCATGACAACACTGAAACACAACGATAAATTCCCAGCTAATCAAAATGCTGAATGAGTCTTCCTCTGTGGGGCTGTTTGTCGACTAAAGAAATGCTAAAGTGGCATGAAACTGGCAAAAGCTTACAAGGCGACGACTTAATTCATACAGAAATGTACTAGGGCACAATTATGTTAAGGCAGATCAAACGCATTATTCACTCCAAAATCATCAGATAACTCACTCCTCCTTTCTCATGTTGTTCCATATAAATCCTTACTATCTACGTACAATAATGAGTCGACTAATGCAAATTTTGTCGACTATATGACTATTAAAAGACCTATAGTCTTCCCAGATGCCACCAGAGAAAGTTATGTAGGTGTGAGGCCTCGTTCATTGACTTAACAACAGCAGAATCAAACTTGCAAGTGCACCATTATCACACATGCTTCTTATTTCAATACACTATTTTCCCTAAAACGCAATCCCCATTTCCCACTGTCCAGACTTTCCGCAGCGTCGCCCCCAGCAGCGTGTCTTCTGACGGGACACACACTCTCTAATCTCCGCTCACAGACAGATGAGCGCTGTCAGTGCTGCCATCCCGGGACAGCTAAACATTAATGACTTAGGCTTGACAGGCGCTGGCAGGACAGGGGCGAGGTGAAGGGGGGGAAGCCTGTGGACAAAACCCAGGGATAAAAAGCCAAAGTGATGGCTTTATCTGTCTGACACAACCCCTTTTGTCTTGTGTATATGTATGTGTGCCATCAGCAGATTCCTGGCGCAACATGACGGGTTTATTGCCCTGTTTTTCCTCTTCTGAAGTGGATGGAGGTCTTTGTATTCCCACTGCCCCTCCATCCTTCCTTCAGCGCGTTTCTCACATTCTTTCATGTGTGTGTGTGTGTGTGTGTGTGTATGTGTGTGCGTTATCGTGATGTTGCCTTCATGTCCTCCGTGAGTTCCTTGAGCATCCTGGACTTTGATGTTGGCAGCGCTGATGGCAGGTCACGGGGAAGAGTGGCCCCAGAGGAGAGAGGACAATGAGGATGGAGAAGAAAAAAATAAATGCTGGGACCATTCCATATGTGCTTGTAGCTTTATGTTGTTGTTTTGTATGTATTTTATGTTGTGTTGTGGTTCCTACAACTTGCCCCATGATGGTCTTGTTCTATAAATGTACAATACCATGAGCAGGTTATGAGCAAAGGTAAATAAATGAAAATCTGACTATGACAAATGCTCATTCTCAGTGGAACTCAGTCCAAAGCCATTACTAGCATCCCAATGTATAATATCAAATAAACTTTGTGATATGAATATTTGAAATTGCCCCAGCTATAACAGATTGCCAGATGATCTAAAGTTGTATTAGTATAATATTTACAATGTTTTGTCTGACAACAATTAAGAAAAAATAAATGTTAGTGTTTAAAACAGTAAGACATTTTTTAATTTACACTTTTTTAAGGTACCGTTTTATTACAGTTTAGTTCTGCACATATATTATATTTTTAGATAAATTCTGTCTCTGTCTTCCAATGTTTATCTGGTATTTTATTGTTTGTCCTGTTTTTAAATAATAGTTTTGTATTGCTATATAAATGTATATCCTTTATATGTAATATTGTAATATATCCTTTATATCCACGCAGATGAACTGTGTGGAGTTGTGGAGCATGTCTTCAACATGAGCCTGAAGCTGAGGGTGGTACCACAGGTCTGGAAGACCTCCTGTCTGGTACCTGTGCCTAAGACACCGCGCCCCAAAGACCTCAACAGCTTCAGGCCAGTGGCTCTCACGTCCCACCTGATGAAGACACTGGAGCGGCTGGTCCTGGACCACCTCCGCTCCACCGTGAGCTCAGCTATGGACCCGCTGCAGTTTGCATATCGGTCTGGCATCGGAGTGGAGGACGCCGTCATCTCCCTGCTGCACCGCTCTCTCTCTCACCTGTAAAAGCCTGGCAGCTCTGTGAGGATCCTGTTCTTCGATCTTTCCAGCGCCTTCAACACCATCCAGCCGCTGCTCCTGAGGGACAAGCTGGAGACGGCTGGTGTGGAGTATGACCTGGCAGAGTGGATCCTGGACTACCTCACAGACCGACCCCAGTTTGTGAGAGCCCGGAACTGTGTGTCTGACACTCAGACCTGCAGTGTGGGGGCGCCCCAGGGCACCGTCCTCGCGCCCTTTCTCTTCACCCTTTACACTGCAGACTTCAGACATGACACGGACAGCTGTGTCCTGCAGAAGTTCTCTGATGACTCTGCCATCATCGGACTCATCACGGACGACGATGACGCGGAGTACAGAGGACTGGCGCAGGACTTTGTGGACTGGTGTCAGCGGAACCACCTCCTCATCAACGCGGGGAAGACCAAGGAGATGGTGGTGGATTTCTGCAGACGCCACCCCACTGCCCCCTCACCAGTGAACATCCAGGGACGGGACATTGAGAGAGTGGACTCATACAAGTACCTGGGTGTTCATCTGAACCACAAACTGGACTGGACTCATAACACAGACGCACTGTACAGGAAGAGCCAGAGTCGGCTCTACGTCCTGAGGAGACTCAGGTCTTCAGGAGTGACAGGGCCACTCCTGAAGACCTTCTACGACTCTGTGGTGGCATCAGCTCCTGTAGGTGTGGTTTGCTGGAGCAGCAGCATCACAGAGAGGAAGAGGAGGAAGCTGGACAGAGTCATCAAGAAGTCCAGCTCCGTCCTGGGCTGTGCTCTGGACTCGGTGCAGGAGGTGGGGGACAGGAGGGTCCTGGCTAGATTCACATCTATGCTGGACCATGAGTGTCACCCCCTGCAGGACACTCTGTCCACTCTGGAGAGCAGCTTCAGTGAGAGACTGATCCACCCTCGATGTGTGAAGGAAAGGTTCCGTAGGTCTTTCCTTCCTGCTGCTGTCAGACTTTATAACAAAAACTGTTAGTACTGAACACTCGCAATACTGACCTAACCTAATACTGATGTGCAATTCTGTCATATGTGCAATTGCTGTTGGAATTCATGTGCAATTACTGTGCAATTACTGTGAAATTCATGCGCAATCTATGTGCTGTCGTGACACATATTCATGTGCAATTACTGTCGTGATCACACGCAATGGTATTTATGTATTTATTTATTTGTCTATGGGAGTTTTTATTTATAGGAGATCTTCTACTGAAAGTGTTTTTCAGACTTCCTATAAGTGATCTGTTCTTCTGTATCTACCTCTGTATCTACCTGCGTTGCACCAATGAAATTTCCCCATGTGGGACAATAAAGGAATATCTTATCTTATCTTATCTTATATTATATATACATGTTATATATATGTAACATAAAGTAATATTCCAAGTTCTAATGCATTTTCATACAACGCTCATTGGTATAAGTATCAGTTCAATATAACAATACTTGTTGTAGTATTACTTTATATCAGATTGAAACAAAAATCACTACTTTACCATTTCCGACCAAATAACAAATACACTAACTTTTTTGCCTGTACTGTTACTGTTAACTGTATTCGTGTCTAAGATTTTCCAGATTGCCTGTTAGCTCGGTGTGAATTGAAATGATTGTCAGAGGCTAAATCTTTTTCCCATAGCCAATTATTAGTAGTGTCCTATTTAACTTTGTGCTCTGTGTGTGATGTTTGTGCTGGTGTCACTCAGGCCTGCTGCATGCGCCCGCTGCACTCCTCTCCTTTCCTCTGAATTATTAAGTGTGTAGCTCAGGGATAGGAGCCGCTTGTGCTGAGTAGACACTGCTCTGATCCAGCTTCACACGGGCTACATTTCGGAAGTGCAAAGGATTACATTGCCTCCCTGTCAGCCTTCCCCAGGACCTCCTCTGTCCCATCACACACACACCTCTTCTTCACCTGTGGAGTGGTGTTGTGTACTTGCTGCCGCCGGTGTCCTGCAGAGCCAGGGCACGCACTCAGTGAAGCTCTCCCCATGCAGCCGCTCTGTGTGCTGGGTTCTCGGAGCAATGATTAACCCGGTTCAGATGGATGCTGGAGCGGAGTCGGATACATCACTGGGGCATTGCAGCTGCCATGTAAAGGAAGCGTCACCCGTGCACCGGTCCTGACGGAGGAGAGACACTCAATCACTCACAAAACAGGACACACAATAAGGAGTGGAATACATGCATCTCAAAACAGAAGCTAAATATTAGATGGAACCAGTTTGACACTTTTTACTTTACACATTTTATTATAACAATAGAAAATATGATTATTGGTGCTTCTGTTCATAACAATCAGAAGACTTCCAGAAGTCTTTCGACAATCATTTGTGCTCTGAAGTTTAACAAATCTTTCGGGCAAGAATTAAAGAGAGGATTGATGAAGTTACTCAATAAATCACAGCTAATCAATTATTGAAATAATTGTCAACTATAATTTAGAATTCAAATAATCATACATATGTTCCAAAACATGCCATGCAAACATGCCTGAGAAAAGACGTGTTGTGACTCAAATTGTGCCACAATTGCATGAAAATGACATGGAAAATGTGTACATTTTGTGTATTTGATAAATGTACTCCCCCACGATCCAAACGGCTTCACTTCAGCTTCATCTGGGCCAAATATTTGGAAAATATTTGTATCATGTGACTTTTGCATTCTCAACAACTAATCGATTCATCAAAAAAATAATTGCTGGACTAATCAATTAGTAAAATGATGGTTAGTTAGGACACAACAGTCTGGGTGTTCCTGAGAAATGTATGATTTGGAATGTCAGAAAAATGTTGATAAGCCTTATTGAATTTTCTGTGGAAGAAAATGAGTCAATGCCTTTTATTCTACGTTAATTCATTTTGAATTAATTGTACTGGCGCTGGAACTATTCATTGTGTTGTTGCACTCCAGCGTGTGAAACAATTGTCAGTTTTTATTGATATTCAATTTATTATCACAATTTAAGTCATTATGTTTCATTCGATCCCCAGCATTATTAATAGTGTATATTGTATTGGAAATGAATGGAAACACCCCAGCAGCCCGATGGCAGTGTGAATGAGTGTAGCCTGATGCAGCTCGTCATCCCTCGGGCTGCCCTCGACAGCAGGGGAAGCCCTGGTTTCCTGCAGATGACAGGAGCCACAAAGGCAGAGTGTCCCGTCAGCACATCCCAGTGAGAGCAGGTTAATGATTGTGTATGTCCACAGCTGGGACGGCCGGCCCAAAGAGGAGAGAGGAGAGAGAGGGGCGGAGAGGATACATTCACTTACACCTAAACGTCATTACTGCTGCAGGAGGACTGATGGTGTGTTTTTGTCATTTTAATGATCTTTTAATCTGAGTGTGGGACGCTAAAAATTATCATCATTTATCGTTAATGAGCCAGAACAAAAACTACATGTCAGCCATGTTTAGCATGTTGTTGTGTTGTCGCTCTTACACTAACAGGGCAGAGAGTTAGAGAGAGGGGAATAATCTGAGTCACTAGTTAAGATCAACTGTTTCTATTAACAAAAACACCATAATAAACATTTTAGACAGGAGTTTGCCTAACTATGGTATTTTGAAATCAACTCGATCTTTCCATCTTATAAATGTCGATCGTTATTTGGGGCCAGACAGTTTATCTTTTTAAAAGTTTCTATTGAGTCCATTGAATGACTTATATTCCCCAAATACATAAAGTAATTTATTAATCTCAGTTCAAGTTATGAACACAGAACACAATGTATAATGTGCTACATGACAGCTACAATATCTCTAGCAGCAAGTATTTATCTGTAGTGTGCACTTTGTCATGTTGTTATAAAATACAACAAAAAGAGATTTTGTGCTCATCCAACATGTTCCCACTCTGCATCTGCTGTAACATTATTCATTATTATTACATTATTTATATGCCTTTATATTACATCTAAGGGTTGTAATCCTCAATTGTCTGGTTGTAATAGCTCCTTATCTGTAAGTGCCCATACAAATCCTGTTTCTCTAATTCAAAGGGTTCCTTTAAGGTATTGAAACTTTCCATTTGTTTTTTTTACAATTTGTACATAACGCTATCCAGATCTTAAATCTTGGGTCTATGGTTGTTTTACTAAAACTTTGATATTAAGAGTTTAACTTAATTTATTCAGTATTTAAGAGTAGTAGATAGTAAAATTAGTGATGTGTCCCTAACGCTACTGTAAAAAAAAATCTTGTTTAATTACTGAGCTCCAACTCTCCATGCAGCCCACCCTGGACCCCTCCTCCTGAGCCCACCAGGACGTGGTTAAACTATTAACCCACTGCTGCTTAACAATATTGCTGACTGGTGTGGAAGCAGGAGATCAAAGTTATCTTGTCAGGAGGAACAGCATCTTTCTCTGTGCCCATACAGCCTGTCCACTCCATCTTACCGGCCTATTGAGGCCCGAGCACCAGAGCAGGGAAGGAGACACCCCCATACACCCACTCCACCCCAGCCCCACCCCCAAAAGCCCTCTGCACTACATCTATGGAGGAGGAATTATGATTTTATTCATATGAATGACTTTGGGTCACTTTGTTATGTTTTTTTATAAGATTAAACCTTTTGTAAATGTAATAATAATAGTTTACATTAGTTACGCTGTAAACTTGGGGGGTCTAGTTTTGTTTCAGATTTATGTGCAGGACAAAATGAAGGCGTGGCACAGGCCATAATCTGAATATCTCCTGTCATTGCACTCATCTGAACTTCAGCTCTCCCGTGTCCATCTGTCACCTGCACCACTAATCACAACCACTTTTGAGGCTGGTTAGGTGGGTCATAAAAAGTTGATGCTGGTAATGCATTTATTATCCCTGCTAATGTAGGCGGTGGGACGGAGAGGGGTGCCACCGCATTAAGGGATCATTACGCCTCTGTAGACCCTGTCCCTAGCTCTTAGCTTTGGTCCAGTCCTCGCTCTACTTTATGTGCTGTCTGTATTTAAGTGTAGTTAAGTGTGCTGTGGCCCTAAAAGTTCAAGACGCTTATGGCCCAGGAGATAGTTACCATCCTCTGACCACAGACTAGGCCTATAGCCTTAATGCGCTCAAACCACTACTACACTTAGCTTACTTAAAGGCAGCATTGACCCTTTAGTGCTGTTTGCTAATGTAGCTGAGGAAAAACATCCTAAACAAATGTAAATGCACACTGCACCGCAAATGGCAGCTAATGTTTTTGTTTTGTTTAAATTCAGCGCTGGATTATGGTGATATTACAGTATATATATATATGCATTCTACAGCAGCAGTCTTTTATTCAGCTCAATGGTTCATCATTGCGAGTATTGAGTATTTATCAAGTATGCTGAACACCAGATCAAATATTCATCAATTGAGTTCTCAGGACATTCTTATATTACATTCGTACAGTGTCAACATGAAGTCAGGAAAAAAGGCTTTCAGCTGGAACAGAGACTATTTAAGTTCAATTATGTGACGCCTTTTAATGATTTCAAAACGACCAACTACAACTCTTACTTTGTTTGATTCTATCCCATATTGTAGGTGTATTCATAGTTTATTGAATATTTTATTGGCATTTCATCTGTTTTTTTATATTTATTTGTTTCATTTGTAGTTTATACTTCACAGGGTACGCATGGGTTTCCCCTGTAATAAATACTTTAAATACTAAATAAATAAATCAAATAATATTATTAATTATAATTTTAATGAGCCTCTCCATTTTTATTGGCACATGAGCCAGGTTTGTCTTCCCTAAAACAGATCAACATTTGTATATCAAATACATTTCAGTTTCTCTGCAGCGTTTTTTGATTTGTTTGTTTGTATTTGTGCGTTTCATGATTTTCTTAGTATCAGTGTTTTTCAAACTGTGGTGCACGTACCCCTGGTGTTATGCAAGCTTCTCCTGGTGGTGCAAATGCTGCTTCTTGTGCTCACTTCCTTCAGTGCACATTTTATTCATATTCTTGTTCTTCCTTGAGTCATGTCTATGTTGAAATTAATGTGGAAATAGAAAAATTGAGAACAAGCGCACAAGATCATAGAATTAAGGGTTTGTTCACACTTGTACTGGTCCGATCCCAGTTTGAGATGAATTCGGACTTAGACTTGATTTAGTCCTGTTTTAATCCTGGTTTAACGCTGGCCTTATCCATGTTTAGTTCTGGGTTAAGTCCTTTAGTCCTTTAGTGTTTGTGCCAGTATGAACATACCATAAGTCTGCGAGGCATCAGCAGCATGATTTTTATGAACTTGGGCTGATCACAAAGTTATAATTATATCAGGGCTAACAATAAGATAAAGATGACAATCCTTTACAGCTTATAGGAGATTCAGCCCTTCTGTACACCCAAATATGTGCACGACAAACCAAAGGCGTCCCTGATGAGAGCGCGATGAGAGCGTGCAGGTGGGGCGATGAGGGAGTACGAGTGTGTAAGTGTTGGGACGGGGGGAGGAGGGGGGCCCAGAGGCTCCGATAGTGATAGATTGGCCTGGGAGAACTATGATGCAGATCCACTCATCAAGATTGATGTTCTGCCATTCTGCTTTAAGTGCAATTAAATTGGCCCCTGTGTTAAAAAGCCCAGCCGATACCAGGGCTGAGACGGAGATTATGCTGCATTTCCCCTGCGCTTTCCTCCACCTGCATCCAGCCACAACCATCTCCACACATTCCCCATTGTGTTCCCGACATCTCAGACTTTTTATGTGCAGCTTCATTTTTTTTCCGCACAGCCCACAAAGTAGTTTTTTAATCAATGCCCTCTGAAAGTTTGAATCCCTTTCTGGTTGTAGTCTCACCACAGGATTGATCAGTTGTACATTAGTGCATGTTTAATGTGTAATAATGCATGGTGATTACTGAGAGGAAGGATGTTAAAGTCTCATAACTCATCAACTGGCGCAAAGATGACAGCATGGCCATTTCTCATAAACCGTACACGGACAGGAGATTTCGGCAGCTTTCTTCACTGCAGAAATGCAAGGAAATCTTTGGGTATTTTTTCGTTAAATTTGTTCAGTGTTCCATGATAATTGTTCTTTCTGAAGTATTTCTTTGGATCATGAGAGGCCTTCAAAATGATGGGGGACCAAATCAGTTGAACACACAGTTAACGTTAATAGATTTTTCCCCAATGCTGAGGAAACACTTCATTAGTTAACATATTAAATGGATGTTTGCTAAACATATCCGAATATGTCTTCATCTCTGTTTATTCCCACAGAGATACGACATCTCTGCTACATTGAACCTGAGGTGGACTAACGCAAAGGGCTGATTGGTCAGTCACAAAAGGTGATCTAGATTCATCAATTTGTCTAGGTCTAGTCCCAGAGACCTCCAGCCCTATAATTGTTGTGTTTTTGTGGTTAGCTCTATATGAACAGCGTCATCTTACACAGTTAACACTCTTTCCATATACAGCTTGTCTCGCAGGAGCATTACGCTCTGCACGTCACAACTGGCCTTCTTAGTTATCAATTTCACGTCAACTCAGGACTATTTAAACTTCCTAATGTGGAAGAATGGCTAGACTTTACTGACAATACAATGTGTCGAGTGTTCATGTTTCTGGGTCTCGAAACCTTTTCAATAACTTTATACAAAATATTTAATTTAAACATTCAAAATGTTTATGAATATGACTTTATGTGCTTAAAGCCTGTCCTCAAAGTACAGCAAAAGTGTCCAAATCCCCCAAACTTATTTTACTGCTAGACCTTATTGCGGCACGGGTCCTGTCAAAACAGCTTTGATCAAACCATTCGGAACCATCACTTCTCCGGCAGCACGCACATAATGTACTCAATTTTCCACCTAAATGGAAATATTTTCAATAATTCAAATTGAACGTCGATCACAGTCCAATCCATCTCTCTCCACGTCACCGACTCATTCTGCCTGTGGGCCGGCCCACCTTCGTCAGTGTCAAGTTGTTAACCCCATGTCAACAGTGGAACAGAGCGTATTTGGGCCGGTTTGATGGATGGGTCTTGGTGGACTTGTCCCACACAGACATATTTTCCGAGTCAGCTGAGAGAGGTGGGCCGCACGTGTTTGTCGACCCCTCCACCCACGCACACATGTCCAGAATACAGGGGTTCCCAAGTCCAGGGACAGGGGCAGGACAAACCTCACTGTCAAGCTTATACTAACACCACATGTCACCCGTTCGGACCCAGATGGGCGGAGTCATGACCTCACTGCCACGGGACCACCGCAACGCATTTAGGATGTGTCTCTTTTTGGCTGCAAATGGGAAACTTGACCCTTGTCCTTCGTATGATCAGACTGTGTTAAGGGAGCTTGACACTGTGTGCTCTAAACAAACCCGTAAAATTAACTATACTTCTTCACCCAAGGGAGGAGTTTTGTAATAATAAGGGGACGGCCATTGCAAATAAGCATGAGTGGTTCTGTTTTGTCCAGATCCAAAGTGTCAGAAACATTTCAAACTGGTCTTGCTTCATTTGATTATGCTATTTATTCATTTTCAATTATAATTTAGTTGCAGGGCTAACATGTGAACACAGTTTCCTCTCACAGTGATTTAATGCAGTTACAAATGAATAGTACTATTGTATTTGTTTTCTTTTTTTATATACAATTGGAGCAACTGTCTGAAATTGGGAGGTTAGTAAAATGCAAAAATGAAACGCTTAAATAAAAAAAAAACAACAACATTAAATTAAAGTTGTGTAATGCAGCCAGAATCTTTCAACGAGTAAACCATATTATCCAATCTGTATATTGGGTTAGGGTTAAAAACAAATCTGAAGATCAAGTAGACAAACCTAGATTTGAACAAGTTTGAAACTTTTACTTGGCTCTGTTCCATACAACTTTCCCTATGTTATTTTTGTCACTTAGTGCACTATAATGTATCTTATCTGTTACAGTCATGTGAGAGAGAAAACAGCATTTAGATTGCAACAGTGTTCGCAAGGGTTCAAAGTGGAGATGCCATCAGTACATGACTGATCACTCGTCAATGGCGCGGGTTCACTCACAGTCATTACTCATGCGACTGCAGCCTGTCACTCCACACAGCTGCTCGCCGTTGCTGTCTCCACCGCCATTTTTCAAACAACTTTTCTCTGTTCTTTTTATACTCCAAAACCAAATGTGTACATCTTCTAAGGCTTTCTATCATAGCTCGCAAGGATGCGCAGTGAAAATAGGCTGTGGAAACGGGAAGCACGGAGGGTGTGTAGGCGAGTTTAGTTAGCACCATTTGGTGGTTTATGGCAAAGGGGGGTTGTCATAATGTGGGCTGTTGTCCACTCCAGCTCGGAGGGTCAGATTAAAAAGTCTGGGCCCTTCTATAGCGCACCCTCACAGCCCCAGTGACAGGGGCGATCCATCACTCGTGTCCCTAACAGGGTGGGGGTCAGTGGGGGTGGTGGCAGCGGGCTCCAGATCATGGAGGCTTATGGAGAATGCTCGGGCTGGTTAAACTTTAACCAGCTCTCTTCCTACACACTCCACGCTGCATTCACAGAGCGTTCACGGCAGTGGGACATCTCGAGGTTTGATCAAACAGAGATGCGTGACCCCCCGCCTACTCAGGGCCCCGTGTCCTCCTGCCTCCATATGGATCCCTACGCAAAAAGGACAACGTTTTGGACAAAGCGTGGGAAGAAAGTCCATCTTTAGTTTAAATGACTCTGAAATCACATTATTGTAACCATGAACTGAATAAAATAGATCTCTGAATGTAATCTGAAATATTTTTGGGGTAATGCAAATTACATACATACAACAAAATATGATCTAGATTACTGATTACTTTGAGTTGTGTCAAAGACATTGTTGAAGTTCCTCAAAGTATTGTTCTAGATCCACTGTTGTTTATGATTTAAAGGGGATGTACCTGATCTTTTTTCCATGTATTTGAGCAAAATGTGTATATTGTAAAAGCAGCTGTTATGGTCAAAATTAGACCATAGCATCTAATTATAGTGTTTTTCCATAATGGTAAAACTCTCTCAGGCTTCTGAAAGTTGTGAAAAGTACTGCTGCAAACAGTTTAAAATGAACTACTTCTGTTTTTTATGTTTTTTAAGACACTACAAATCAGGTACAATGCCTTTAAGTTCTGCAGACTGTATAACTACAAACGCCGTAAAATTGATCAAACCACTCACATATTCCATTTGAAAGAATTCTATGTAATCAATAAAGCTAATTCAAATGAATACTGCTGTCCCATGATGACCAAGAGTCCATAGTCCCTACAGTGCAGTGTTGGCTGAGTTTGCTTCTGTCAACACGTTTCTACAGGGGATCAATAGCCCTTTGTGACTCCAGTAAGGTTAGTCCTGGGCTACAGCATGGTTATGGCATGAAAAATGATGGCTGGCCTTTTCAAAGTCATTTAATACACAGTTACACACTTTGATAGAATTTGGCAAAAGCCTCTCCCTGGTGGGTTAACAATGCGTACCAAAAATCATATTTCCATGGTGGCCCCGTTCAATCTTACCCCTTCCGTGCCTGTCCCGTAGAAAAAGGTGCAGTGACAAATGGGAAAGGAGCACTTTCCGGGTGGCTGTGGGTCAGATCAGGTGCGGAGCAGGTCTGAGGTTTTAACCCAATGTGTTCCTGTTCACTGGTCCAATCATCCGCATTGATTGGCCCAATGATTGAGAGGGTCCAGCTTTTCTTTATGTGAAAAGGGAGGGGCTAAAGCTGTAGAAAGGTAATAGAGGACCATGAAAAATGGCACACATAAAAACACTGATCAATAATGTGGAGATATTACACACATTTGCATTATAGATATACCTGGTTTGATTGGCAGGAAATGTTAAAGCACAGCACACAGTGAGACCATATAGTAAATGCAAAAACTTTCAGTAAGATTAGGGACAAATGGAAAAATATGCATTCAATTTATAACCAATTATGAACATATTGACAGCAACAGATCTCAAACAGTTTGGAAACAAAAAAGGCAACAGAAGGATAAAACTGCAGGCTGGGCCTGTTGGCTTTCTGTTCCATAGGATGTAGGATTAGTTTTATGGGTAGAATACTTCTGTCAGATTTATGACGATGTAAGTCTGTTGCATTCTTTGATCCTACAGTGGTGGAAAAAGTACTTAAAAATTGTACAAACGTTTAAGTATAATTTTATTAATTATTATTAGCAAAAAACTTGATTAATCAAACTGTTTAAAGCGATTAGAGCAGGTGACACGATGCTGTTATGTGAGTTTGTGGGTTTACAATGAAGCAGAGACAACAGAGAGACAACAGAGACAACAGAGAGACAACTGTGCATTTGGACATTTGGGCCTATGATTTTAATTGTAACGGATTGCAATTACATGCAAGAAACAAACTCAATTACCAGTGCAGGTTCAAAATGAAGTAAAAAAAAGTACTACCTCAATAATCTACTCAATTACAGTAACGTGATTATTTTTACTTCACACCTATGTGGATGGATGTAGGTGTGCCTTTCCTCACTTATCGATATTTAGTTTTGAAAGCAAAATAATGTTAAGTGACATTAATTATATTTTTCCAAATGTACACAACTTTTTTGGCTATGTAGCATTCAAGATTACCCTAAGGATTTCTAAATAAGTTAGGGCTAAATTTCCACAAATTTTCTTCACCATATAAAGATGCAAGTCACAAGACATGATTCTATTAGACTTGATGAGACGCCTTGGCCTTGCACTCACACTTAATAATGCAGTCATTTCTGTCCATTTGACAAGAGGCGAGTGAGCCGGTGACACGTCTGTGATCAGAGGTGGGGGGTGGGCAGGTGGATGTTTTCAGGAGGAAATGGACCAGGAGAGCTACGGTGCGTTTGAGAGAGCTTGAGTGAGAGGAGGGGAGCTGGGGGAGCTGTCCATTTGAACAAACCTAAGAATATGTCAAGTGTCGCCTCGCATTTTCCTTGCCCCGACGCTGAGGTGTTTCTGACAGCCAGGACTCTCTCTCCTTCATCCATGCTGCAAATGACATTACGGAAATTGTGTTTGTGGCAGTGCCTAGCCCGGGGACTCCTGGGAAACTAGTCGGGTCACAGGGTCAGGCAGATTGAGAAACATAGAAGTATACACAGAGAACATGCCAGGAAGGCTATGAACAAGGAACCAAACTTGCTTACTTGGACAAGGAACCAAACTCGCTTACTTGTGGTTCACAGGGCCCCACTACAGCAGACGGACTGCCAACCAGTCACTCTCCTTATCTAGAAAGTTTAAAGCAATTTTCTCAATGTCCACATTTTCTACCAATTTTTTCAGCTGCACCAATCTTACGATTTCCACAAGATTATGTTATAATTCACAATTTTGTCCTCATTTAGACTTCAAACCTTAATCTCTTGTGTTAACTTACATCGATTTTGAATTTTCATATTTTTCCCCATAACATAATGATTTTTTTTTTTAAATCTGCTCCTTTTGTAGAGGCTGTTTGCATTTCTTATTTCTGTACATAAATCAGACACATTGACTTAATACTTAATAATTGACTGAAGCAGTTTTCCTCAAGCTTATCAAGATCTTATTAAGATTTGCTACTTCTAGTCTCTCAGGGCATGCTCCGTCTTGTAAATATTTCAACAGCAGAAATGAACCCGTCTCTCAGGGGGGCAATCCAGTGCCCGATCGCTCCGACCGAGTGTCTTTGGCCTGGAATAGGTGAAGCTGCAACCGAATTCAGGCAGCAGATCCCTGTGAATGCCTCAACATCCCACACGACTCCAGGGTGACGCTTACACCAAAGGCCCTCCATAAACTCAAGCACGAGGCAAAGGGATAGGATTTTGTGTTTCCTCATAGACTATGCGTGTGATTTCCCTCTTTACAGCGCCCAATCAATTTTTAATGAGCCACTGAATATTAACTGGATTAGCAGAAGTGGAGTGTCAAGTCCCATGAGTGTAAGCCCAGAGAGTCCTGGTTCACAGACAGAGGAGACGGAGGGAAAATGGGCGACACAGGTTAGGAAGGTGGGGGTGGGTTGTTTTACATGAGGTTTATATGCAAAAAGTGGTTATAGTCAGTTACAATTACAATCACTCTCCACGGGAAGGACAACTGGGTAATTGTTATCTCGACCCCCCCGCCAAGCCGCTACTGTAACAGCATCACAATGGAGACACAAGGCAGCGCGGCAAGATGGACGAGGAAGCGATCACGAGCCACAGAACTACTGTACAGCTCGTGAACAAGGGGCTACGTCAGAGCACGGCCGAGACATCAGGGAAGACATCTGCATGAAAACAAAACAGGGTATTTGCTGTTTGATGGTGGAAATGCAACTCAAAAAAGTTGGAAATGCAGAAAAAAATGTTGTATAGTTGTATCCATTTAAGTGAATATCTGGACTATACATACACACGTGAACATACCTTTTATGACAAAGCATTACACCGACATGTGTATGACAAAGATAAACATATATATATATAAAAGATTTTCCTCAATAATACACTTTATTTGTAAAGGTTTTCACTCTAAACGCCTTCAGTCACCATTTTCCAACCTTTATTTGGTTTCTAATATTTAAAAAGTCTCTTTAGAAATAGAAATAATAAAATAAGCGTTTTTTTCTCTCTCTAATATTTATTTTTGTCCGATGCCAGATTATTTGAGATGCAAAGCTATCACTGCAAAACCATAAACTCTCATCAAAACACTAAATACTTCAACACATAACATCTTGTCCTATTGTAATTGTAAGTAGCCGCTGTAAATAGCATCGCATGACAATGGCAAGACAAGACTGTGCTATGAGATGGATGAGGATAGAATAGAACAACAAATCTTTGTGAAGAAATATCCGAGCTGATAAAAATGTTGTCACGGGGCATTTTCTGTTGATTAATAACAGCGTCGTCCGGACACAACCCTGGTCTTGTCCTTCTCTTGCCCGGAGCGAAAAGCGGCACCCTGAAGTAAGACCAGGGCTACTCTTCGGACACTAAACCCCCCACTGGGCCGTTTCTTAGTGACTGCTTTGCTTGCTACTGATTAATGGACTTGGTGCAGGGATCAGAAGGCCCAACATGCTCCAGGTCCTGTCTGCAAGCTACCAAAGGCGGACGGAGACAGATTAGGCCCAGTTCCTACCCGGGGACTTTTGGGGTGGAGGAGCAGGCCAGGGGGTGCTCACATCTTTTAAAAGAGAACATGTTTATGACTACTTAGAGGAAATTGATTTGATTGTGCCAGAAACGCATGTGTGAACAGCCCTGGCACTTTTATGGGCTATTTGTCTTTTAAGTCACAGCTGGAGAAATTTATGCCCACGATGGGGTTTAGGAGAGAGGGTGCTTGGCTTGGCTGTGTGTTTAAAAGTGTAAATATTAATATGTGGGAGCTGTGTGTGCACGGATCATGATAAGTGATGCTCTGGAGGTGCACTTTAACTGGGTGTCAATCACTAAGTATCAGGGCTAATGACTAAAAGCACATAATGGAGCCACGGCTGCAAATAAAACAACAAGATTTGTTAGGGGGCATTAATTCTCTGAACTGATGTCAACAGGCAGCCACTTTTTTCTTTCCGGCGACGTGTTTCTCGCTCCGGACTTCATCAAATGACAAATGGTGCGGCCAGAAATCTATCTCATTATTTCAAATGGCTCGTCATCAACACTAACTCTGCATTCACATTTAGCATTCAGAGCTAAACTTTTGAGTCCAACGAAAGGCATTGTTTACAGGCTTTCAAAACAACATACTTTGTCTGAGCTATTGAAAGCAGTACATCAATATAATAGCCTCAAGTTGTTTTTTTGTTGTTGTAATTTGTGTATTTCTTACTTGTAACCCAGTCTTATGTAAAAGGAAAGATACAGCTTCTGCGATAGACTGATATATAGTTTGGCAAAGTGATATTTCTACGTTTTAATACATCAACTATCTGCCTTAATTCTCCAGAACAGCTCAATATTTTGTCTTAGCAGACCTGTCATCTAAACACAGATAAAGCTTTATTTTATTATATAAAAAGTGGTTCACTACAATTACCAAAATGGTGGTTGGGGCTTACCTTTGTTTCAGCTCAAATCAGAGCACTGATGTGACCCTGCGTATGAGGCACAATGGAAACATATTGACACAGAAATTATATTAAAATCTTTGGGTTATACTCAGTGTTTTAAGCCAAACAGCACCAACCTGAGATTTAAGAGAGTGTTTTCAACCAGATCGTGAAAGAGAATCAGATGAAAGAATAATTTAGCTTGGAGAAAACTATAATAGACTTTTATAGGTATCTGCAGATAAGACGTTATTATAATCAAGAAATAAAACAAAGCAAATATTATTAAAACCTTTTGACTGAAATATTTATCAAAGTATATAAATTAGAACTTTCAAGTGGAAAAATATCTAAAGTATATAAATGCATTAATGACCTGACAGCCAATATACTAAATGCATCAAAAACGGAGGAGGAGTGGGAAAGTGTGTGCACTTCACAATGGAGGACCACAAAATGTTTGGAAGGAATTCTGTTGGAAGAATGTGATTGTAGGGAACAATCACAAAAACTGCACCGACGATTAAGGACTGGACCAACACCAGAATCGTGATACAGAAAGTGGAAAAAAATCACTGAACTTAGAAACGGACACACTTCAAATAAACTAGACTAAATGGGATGTTTATTTTGGACTTTGTTCGCCTTAACGTTCTTTTTATTAAATTGGATGCCTTATCCTTGCTAAATTCTTATTGCAATTATACACAATTTGTGTTTCTTTTCTGTATTTTAATGTATCAATTTATTTTTTGTTTGTAAAAAAAGAGGCAAAAAATATCAAAAAAATGGTCCAAAACATATCAGCAGATCTTATTGACTACTGGCCCTAACTTTTAGTATCAACATCTGCCATGAAAAAAAAATATATATAATAAAGTTAAGAACCACTGGCACTTTGTAGTCAGCGGTGGACTTTTCAAAAGTCAAAGCATTTGTGAGAGGAGGAAAAAACAAAGGCTTCACACAGAGTCTATACAAAGGTGAAGATCACAGCAAAATACAGAAATGATATATACAAATTGCGGGGTGCCATTGATCTGTGATTCGATTACATTGGCGGTGCGTGCAGTAGTAACGCAGGCCTGTCGTCTCTCATGTCTGCAGTATTGGAACAAATCAAATTCAAGTGTCCATCCTTTCTCGCTCTGCTGCCATCCATCAGCCTCATCACGTCAGCGCTGACAAATAAAACGCATGCAAGTGTGAGTGAGCGCTATGCCTAAGACTTTGTATGTGGATATGATTAAGAGAGGGAGTCTAGACAGCATTATTTGAACCAAGCTGATGTTCATTTTAGGAAGGGAAACAAGTATTATTGCAGCTTAGTCAGATACTACTACTATTGCAACAGATTTGAACTCTGCAGGTAATAATGGCAAACAAAATGTCTAAGGAAAAGGCAGATTTTATTACAGATGTATGGATCTCTTTAGGAGCCACTTATTCTCTTGGTGTATTGATTGTGTTTTGGTGCTGGTTAAATGGGTTCATTCTCGTGGAGGCTTATGTTTGTCTTAATGACAGAGTGTGCACGGTCGTCTGCTCAAATCTGTTTAAGCCATAGAGAGTATGTTAATGTGTGGGGCTATACCCAGGGGACAGCTCCTCTCCTCTCTGAGGTAATGGAAGCAATGTGTCCATAATCCCAGTGAATGACTAATAAAAGTGAGCAGCGCCTTGAGCCTGTTCCTTTAGTCGTATTATGAGCCAGTATTAAAGTGTGAGTGCTGTGTTATTCTGTCAACTCACTGTTTTCTCAAACGCTCCGCACATGTTTATTTATTTGGCAAATGAAAGCAAAGGTGTCTTTATGAGCAGCAGCAGCGCTCATTGATGAAGGAGCTGTTTATGAAGTCATGGATGTGTGAACCCAAACTCTGAGTAGAAACACCGGAGGAAATTGTGATTCCATCTCAGAAATGCACACGGTTATTCAAATATTAGTAAGGTTCTGAAGAAATGATCGCCACCAATAATGTTATCCCAACTCGCTTAAATATACAGGGCCTCCGGAAAGTATTCACAGCATTGTCCACATTTTGTTCAGCCTTATTCCAAATGATGTTAAATTCAAGGTTTGCCGCAAAATTCTACAAACAATACCCCATAATGAGTTTATTTGAAATCTTTGCAAATATATCAAAAATAGTTTGGATGAATACTTTTAAAACAGCGGAGGCTCTGAATACTCTACTGCGTCAGCTACTGTAGACTCAAGTTTCTCAATATGTGATGCTCCTATCAGATGGTTTTAATTTTTCCATGTTCTCCATCAATCAATATTTTTCATAAGTAACCATACATTTTGTGCGATGCCGTAAAGGCTAAAGAATCAGATCTGGGTCCGGGCGTCTCAGACACCTGAAACACTTGTGAACACAGTTACTAATGGAAACCAAAGCTGCTTGAATACTAATAAGTCATGACACCATAAGCCACAGCCCTGCACCCGATACCCGGGCCCCTATTTAAAACCTATTTAATGGCCATGTTAGTGTTACATAAGACGCTCATTACACTCTTTAATTGGTTAGACAGGCGTGTTGATTGGCTGAGGTGGACTCTAGGCCTGCTGTGGTGGTCCAGGGGTGTGCTTGTGGCTACATGAGGTCATACTGCACTGCTGCTAACTAGTGCCAGTCTATGAAAATGAGGGTCCGCAGAGTGAGCTATGCGTGTGCTAATTACAGTTTAGATAGTCCACTGCTGGCCCGTATTGATCAGGCCAGTTCTGTGGGATGATGTCACCTCAAGAATGAGGTTTGGTTTGGGTCTATTCTGACATCACTTTGTTCACAACTTCAAAACAACTGCGTAGGTGCCCAAGAGCTTTGAGAACAGTGAAGTTTACTTTTCTTTCTGCGCTTGTTAGCATCTTTTTTCAGGTTGGCTCTTTTAGCTGATGATTTTGAGAAAACGATTACGCATCAAATGTTCAATAGTTATTTTACTTAGGATTCAGTCAGTGCCATCTTTGCAATCTTAGCTTCCTTCTCCGCCACAGCAGCAAGACCATCAGCCACCTCAGCCTCAGTTTTTGCCCATTTTTCTACTGGCAATGTCAACAAAGGAAGAATATATATAATTAAAAATATACTTTTTTGTGTGTGTGTAGATTTTGTGAGTATTTTATATCTCTTTCAAACCCTGAAGTAAGAGCTGAAAGCAGCGCTCTGATTGGCTGCACATGGCTGGTTCATCCCAGTTTCACTTCTGCTGTTTTAAAGCTGTGCACGTGGCCAAAAAAATATGCTTGTGAATAAAGATGTACCAGAGGGTGTGTGAGAGCGATTTAAAAATCTACTTTCTGTTTTGTGGGTGTAAAAATCAGGTATCCCAGCTTTAGGAAAAATATGGTTTAATTAATTGCAAATGCTTCAAAAAATAGTATAAAGTCTTATTTGGAAGCTGGTGCGCTGGTGGTCTTGCATCAGAGAGTTATAAACAAGTTTTTTGCTCAAACTAGTGTAGACAGTTGGATTAATACAACATGAAAGCTGGTCAGGTCCTCAGACTTAATTTAACTCAATATGGCATTCACAATAGTAGCTTAGGCCTTTTCTTCTGCAGCGCTATTGTTAATGTACGCTCTCTCGTGCTCCACTGCCGCTGTCTGTAACACGTCCTCCTTTTACTATTCATCTTTGATCAGGCTATAAAACAGTGAATGGAAGACTGGAGTCCAATCATGGCCTCTGTCCACTCTCCGCACTGTCCCTGTAATTATGATTGATACGGCCCAGAGACGTATATTGCTTGGTGCGCCTGTTCTCGCTGTGCTTCATCACCGAGCATGGCTAAATGGTTTAAAAGCATTGATTTGCCTGAATTACAACAGGGAGCGGGCACCTCTCACCTGTCTGAGGATGTGTGCACGTGAGCGCGTCAGAGAGGGGTCCGGAGACACCTCTACATATCATAACAGGCCGCGCCACGCTATCATCTCTGCACCATCGATTTGGCCCATAAAAGGTGTTTAATTCAATCAAGAGGAAAGTGAGTGCCTGTTTTTCTGGGTCCCTGTCGATAGTGGTATAATCAATTAGAGTGGGCCGAGACTTCCTTCTCTCTGCCTCACATCTGCAATTGCAAAATGCTCCTAAAAGATGTTTGCGAATGTGTGTTAAGCACCGATTCACTTGTGTTAAGTATTATGTATAATCATATGTATTTAAACAGGTTTTTCCAGAGTATTACATGTCAGATTTTCCAAAGTATCTGGGACCACTTTATAATAACTATACTTTAATTCACATTCATTATGAATTAAGTCTTTATTCCTGTCCTATTAAAACTAATTCAAGCGAAGTTATTATAAAGTGTTACTAAGATAATTAACAAAATTACGATCCATACATATTATGTAGCATTTGAACTCTCTTTAGGTGCATTATTTTATCTCCTTTCAGAAGTCGGAGTGGTTTAATTGATGAGCGTGCGATTCTAACACTTTTTAATGACCAAAATCACTATCACACAAATACATTTTCAGTAAAGCAGCAGGCCTTTTGGATGGACGTAACTGTGTCTCAATGAATCAAGTATATTACTCTTGAACTAAGACCCGCAGCTCATAACCGGTCTACAAGCATTAACATTACAAAAATAGCTGCTAGACAGTAGTATACATCCTCCTATATTGAAACTAAGATAAGATAAGATATTCCTTTATTGTCCCACATGGGGAAATTTCATTGGTTAGGGTTAGACTAGGGATGTCAAGATTGTTTGGTTGATCCATAATTGTGATTATTCAGGTCTCAATATGATTTCAAGAAGTAAAAAAATATTTGTGAGAATATCTTTCCGTCATTCTTATTTTGAAAATCAAGTCCTATTATTCTTACCCTTTTCTCCCACCGCCTGAAAAACAAACCCCTTTCTTCACTGAAATAAATATTGTCTTACTCACAGGGGTACCGGCGCAGCTCTTAACACTCGGGTGCACAAAACACATGACACCTAACCACCAGACAATAAAGCGAATGAAGAAATAAAAGCTCAGATTCATCAAAATCACACTCCACTCGCCGGTAAATTAAACAATATTTCATAATCACCTTGACAATGAGACAAGAGACAGCAATTTAGGCCTGCTTTTCTCTGCAGACACGCACACACACACACACACGATTATCAGTGCGGACATGCTCAGGAGACCCCCAGCACTCCCCTTCGTACCTGCCCAATCAAGTGTCCAACAACAGACGCCCACCCAGGCTTCATTTATCTTGTCGGCGATGGCTATGTGGTGCGGATCAGGCTAATTACTGGCGTTGAACCATCCCACATACACGCACACACGCGCACGGCCTACAAGGCAGACATCGCGGCGCTGTCCAGAGACAAGGGAGGTGGGTAATTAGCTCTCCATTATTACAATGCTCCGACACAAGCCTTCACGATCTACCGAGAGAGAGAGAGGGAAAGTGGGAGGATGTGTAGAGAGCTTAGGACAACACACGAGGTCACAGTTAACAACCGCGATGTAATATTGTTTGCCGTTTAATGAATTAGGTGATTCTGTGTTTCTGTCCAACTCCCTTGTTTGAGACATAACAGCTGAGCACGCAGGAAATAGGAAGTTGTGGGGCAATGTTGATGCTATTTTTGCAGCCCACTTTGATGCCAAACTTTATGAATTGTGAACTTTACAATAGGTTTTGTTTTAATGCAAGTTATGTTTCATTGCAGGATAGGGCAACGTACTTGAACAGTATCAGTTGTAGAAAGTGTTAGCGTCACCTCCAGAGTCTCGCTCTAAAACCTACAAATCAATTTGGAAATCTGGAGGTAATAATGGGCTCAGACTTGAACTTTAACAGCCACGTCAAATCAATAACATCATCTGCTTTTTACCATCTAAAAACATTGCCAAAATCAAAAGTATGGTGTCTAAAGCAGATTTGGAGAGATTTATCCATGCGTTAGTCTCTAGTAGATTAGACTACTGTAACGGCCTGCTCACTGACCTCTCCAAACGAGCTGTAAAACAGCTGCAGTACATCCAGAACGCTGCTGCTCGGGTCCTGACTAGAACCAGGAAGTACCATCACATTAGTCCTGTTCTCAGGTCTCTGCTCTGGCTCCTGTGGCTCAGAGAAGAGACTTTAAAGCAGCTCTGCTTGTGTACAAGTCTCTCCATGGCCTAGCACCAAAGTACATCTCAGACATGTTAGTGACATATGAACCATCTCGGACTCCTGCTGGTGTCCAGAGTCAGGATTAAACATGGACCGGCCTCCTGCTGGTGCCAGAGTCGGATTAAACATGGACCGGCCTCCTGCTGGTGCCAGAGTCGGATTAAACATGGACCGGCCTCCTGCTGGTGCCCAGAGTCAGGATTAAACATGGACCGGCCTCCTGCTGGTGCTAGAGTCGGATTAAACATGGACCGGCCTCCTGCTGGTGCCCAGAGTCAGGATTAAACATGGACCGGCCTCCTGCTGGTGCCAGAGTCGGATTAAACATGGACCGGCCTCCTGCTGGTGCCCAGAGTCAGGACTAAACATGGACCAGCCTCCTACTGGTGCCCAGAGTCAGGACTAAACATGGACCGGCCTCCTGCTGGTGCCCAGAGTCAGGATTAAACATGGACCGGCCTCCTGCTGGTGCCCAGAGTCAGGATTAAACATGGACCGGCCTCCTGCTGGTGCCAGAGTCGGATTAAACATGGACCGGCCTCCTGCTGGTGCCAGAGTCGGATTAAACATGGACCGGCCTCCTGTTGGTGCCCAGAGTCAGGACTAAACATGGACCGGCCTCCTGCTGGTGCCCAGAGTCAGGACTAAACATGGACCGGCCTCCTGCTGGTGCCAGAGTCAGGACTAAACATGGACCGGCCTCCTGTTGGTGCCCAGAGTCAGGATTAAACATGGACCAGCCTCCTGCTGGTGCCCAGAGTCAGGACTAAACATGGACCGGCCTCCTGCTGGTGCCCAGAGTCAGGACTAAACATGGACCGGCCTCCTGCTGGTGCCAGAGTCAGGACTAAACATGGACCGGCCTCCTGTTGGTGCCCAGAGTCAGGATTAAACATGGACCAGCCTCCTGCTGGTGCCCAGAGTCAGGACTAAACATGGACCGGCCTCCTGTTGGTGCCCAGAGTCAGGACTAAACATGGGGAATCTGCCTTTCAGTTTTTATCCAGCTAAAATCTGGAAAAGTCTTCCTGAAGACGTGAAACAGGCTTCTACTCTGGCAATGTTCAAATCTAAAACATATATAAGCTAAAGACATTTTTGTTTAACTGCGCATATGACTGAAGGGATTTTATTTGCACTCTTCGTTTTTATGTCTTAAACAATTTTAATGTCTTTGTGATTTTAATGTATTTCTTCCTGTTGTGTGAAGATCTTTGAATTGCGCCGTGTAAAAATTGAGCTCTATAAATAAATGTGCCTTGCCAAGTAGCAATTTCTTTTGTTTATTTATTTACCACAAACACCATTTTTTTAGGAGTTAGGGTATTCATTAAGTAGTGAATGGTGAATAATTCTAAATAAACTATATACGTGTAGTTATTATAAGCATTTCAAACTAAATATTTGAAAGCATCAAAGATGATTCACAAGAAGAGCCGAGTCAGCACTAAGGGGAAGTAGGAAGTTGGGAAGCCATCTTGATTTTCTTTCAATCTCTCCTCTTATTTAAAAGCAATCCTTATCACCAGCGATGAACTCTATCATTCTTTATTGGATATGACAGAGTGAAGGGCACCTTTCACCTTTATCTGTCTAACATTAAGTGGAAAAGTCTCTGCAAAATGGATAACTTGTTAAATTATTCACTCTAAACCTGGCCATATACTCTCAAAACATCTCTGCACGCACACTGCCTGATGCGATTACTTTGTTTACACTGAGGCTGTCATAATCACCTTCATCACTTTTAATGTTATTATTACCCATAAAAATTGTAAAATAAAACCCAATGGAAAGGATCAAGTTTTGTGTCGTTAATAACCAGCAATGGTGGAGGAGGAGCTATACTCTATACTATAAAATGTTTGGTTTATTTCAGTAACTTAAAAAAAATATTCATCCTGGGAAGTGAAAAATAATGACTTCAAGTAGTAGCCTTAATGCTAGTTGAATGTCATGTAAATAGAAGATTAGAAAGGTTCTCCATTGTCATTTTCCAAATCAATATGCAACTAAAAGGTAGAAAACCAGCAGTAATTCACTCGAAATGAATTCATCTAAAGATGTTTTGGAAAATCAGTTCAAGTACAAATGGTGGAATGGAAAAAAAAACCTTGACTGTGAAGTGCACTAAACAACCACATTTATATTGTCTTTGCACCAAAACCGGTCGGACCACTCCCAGTCTACATGCAGAGAACAGAACCGTAGAGGTGCCAACGGGGACCCAGGGACATTCATTATTTATTCATTTATTTAATTTAATTGCTAATAAAACTTTTATCATACATATAACAACACTTTTGGCAAACATTAATAAGCGGCATCTCATTTACGTTGAGTATTTGATTTCCAGACATGAGGAACTGCGTTACTCACAAGTTATTTGCTCTCCGCTGCACAAATAAACACATTAAAGCTCTGTTCATTTCTACTTTCACTTTACCACAGCGGACCAAAACTAAACAATACATGCAACATGAGTCATTGGGATGTTTGAGATTTGAATCAAGACGCCTCAATCGTAGTTCCTGGGTTAAAAAAATGTCTGTTTAAATTGGACAAGCACCCCATGGCATCCAAGTAAACGTAGTGAGTATGTGTTTGTGCCACACCCAAGCTCAAATAAATAAAGGTCTGGTTTAGAAACGCATCTGGCATCAAAAATCCCACTATTGTTTATCGCGGCACACAAAGTCATCAGTAAAATCAAAGTCATTTTCATAACTTGGGTTCTATTCTTGTGTAATCCAAGGACTATACTGTATTCAATTGTAGTTAAATCTTACTATAGATACCTCGGAACTCCAGTCCAAAAGTCTGCCCCAGCTGTTGTGTGGAGGTGTGTAATCATGTCAGAAGCTTGTATGTGCCTCCAACAGCGCCCCCTAAAGCAGTTACACCTCTCCCCCCACATGGTCCGGGGCATCATCATTTTCCAGCAACCATCCATCTTCAGGCCGCGATTAATTCTCTTCATTTCTGAGCACAGGCCATAAATCCTGGCACACTTAATTAATTTCACGGCCGACGCGGGGCTGGTGCACGTAAAGCGGGGGATTGTTCTCACAAAAGCCCATATTAATTATGCTATTTTACAGCCATCTCATTGAAGGCTGTGTTTCATCTTTCATAATTACATTTTCAACAACAACGGGGGCAACAAAAGGAGTCTAATTATGGATTTGGCGCCACGCTCCTTGTAATAAGTCAATGTTAGCATCCAGCCATGTGCAGCTAACACCACATAGGCCAGTTATGACGCCAGAATCAATTGCATGTTTTATTATTGTTTGCGCAAGTATAGCTTTAGCTGAATCATAATCCAGGACATATTGAAGGCATTTGGTGGCCGGCTGGCGTAAATTGTGTTGATGAAGTTATAGGAGATTATTGTCACGTTGAGGATGCAGTGATCATTACTCTTCCCGTGCAGATCATTGGGTCTCTGTAGTGGAGCGCCTCACCTGATGTCTACTGCCTTCTGTCATTGCTTCAAACAATGCTGCCGGCGCCTCACAAACGTCCCAAATATGGTTAAGCAGCTGTGTAAAAGATATGAATGAAAGATTTTCACTGACTTGTAATGTTACGTATCAAATTTTAGTGTTACAATTGTTGTGAGAAGAAACACCATGATATAACTATTACTGACTACTACGCTGCATAATTCTAATACATTTCTGTCCCGATAGTATGAGACCTTTTTGAAATCCAACTTTCTGAATACAAAAGTAAAGCCACATAAAAAGCACTATATTTTTAGGTGGACTTTTTGGAGTACAGATTGAACTGAAATTATTATTATGTTTGTGTCACAATTATTGTTATTTTTTAGTTCTTACAATTATATTGTGACTTGATTAATCAGAATAATCAATTTACAAAATAATCTTGACATCCCTAATTATGTATAATATCAATATAGTTGATTTGTCAAGCACTGACACCTTTGATCACAATTATGAACTGTGGTTATCGCTTTTTGTTCAGAACCAGTGACGTCTTGAATCACCACCAGACAACAGCACTTGCTCAAGGACACATCAGCAGTATGAGTTAAAGGAGGGTTGAACTACCGATCTTCAATGGATGACCTGGGGGGTTGTTACGGAAATGCCCTTCCAAAAAAACAGGCTTATTGCCCAACACCAAACTTACCATAAGTGTATGCATTCAGGCTCAGAAAATTATGTTTGCTGTCACAATTTATTTTGTTTGAACACCTGGTTATTTTTTCTGCAGTTGTTTAGCTAGTAGCATCGTGACAAAAAGAGCCGAGTGAAGAACGGATTAGAGTTGTCGATGCAGAGTGCTAATTTTTATGCAAAGTGCCATTCCACAAGCTCAGACCAGTGTCAAGTTCCCCATTGTTAATACTAACCCTGGCTTCTGGCACAGGTCACAGCAGTCCTGCTTTGTAACGACACCCCAGTTAACTCCCACCTACACACTTGGTCCAGCCGTCCACCCACACGCCTCCAAGTGAACAGTAATAATAGAGTCGCACACTGCCATAAGCACGTGGTGATGCATGGGCTGTCATAAGAGCCATGTTGGTGCTAACGCCGGGACATGGCAGATCGACGGAGCAGCACCTCTGACCAGCAGCTGTTTCCTGCCGTTTGTCCGTCAATGGTCAGTAATAGTAGTACTAGAATAAGTTCAGGCTGAATTGGTCATTTCCTACTGTAAATGGTAAAACAAACGGAACAAGACCAGAGAGCGAAACAACTAGATCAAAAAGGCATGGAGTAGCCAAAAGAAGGAACCAAAAAATAAAAAGGTCAGTGATGTCCCAGCGTCTGAATTTGTCCATATTTAACTTCAAAGTAAAAGTCACATTTATAATTTGTAAAGTTATTTCAGTCCAGTCATTGACAGTTGGTCCCTGAAATCCATTTCCTTGTTTTATTTATTTCAAACCAAATGTAGATTTCACAGTTATTCCTCTATTGTTTCCATTGTTTGAGTTTTATGACTGAGATAAATAGTTTTAAAGTCAAATGGAATGTCGATGTTGAAGACAGTTTGCAGTGACTCATTAATCTCTATTCAATATTCTGAATAATAGGACAGTCCCAAAGCACATGATAGTGTAAAATACAGTGATAGTTTTTTTCCAGATGAGATCTGATGCTTCTCCTTTGAGATATATATGTGCCAATTCTTTATATTATATTCTTTATAAGTTATACTGCCATTTCCTTCTTTTCCCCATGTATTGTTGATGTGCCTAGAATTTGTTTTTAAGGTTGGTAATACATTTATGTAGTTTTGAGTATAAACAATATTACAAATCCATGTTCATTTGTCTGGGCTTGGCAATGATGGTCAGATCCTGCTGGAGTCTAAATCCCCCTTTCACCTCTAACTGGTGTGGGAAATTGACCCTTCACCAACAAGGTGCGCACGTACCAGTTAAGAGTCTCTCAGAGTTGTAGACCACAGAGGGGACATGTGGAATGCCAAACATGATTGGGTACATGTTGAAAACCAAACCATGTGTAGGGTGCATTATTAGGACGGGGACAGTGCCCCTAAAAGTGGATTTGTGAGGAGGGTGTGTGGTAATAATGGCTTCCTGGCTGACCCCGGAGTGCCACCATGTCACCTCTGATCAGTGATCTTAGCGTCCGGCGCGCGATGGTCCTTTCACTTCCCATTAGGCCCCCCTCCCTGAGAGTCTGTGGGGCCATAAGTCGTCTGACAGCAACCTTGAACAACAACCACTACTGCCACATATGTGTGCGTGTGAGATATCTCTTCCTATATGCTCTTTGCTTGTCAAGGCCATTGGTGATCAGTGGAGGTTAAAAGTTACAAATCACCCCTCCTCTTCACCCGCCCCACCTGTCCTCAGTGTGGTGCCGAGCCAGGGGGACCTCTCCAGGGACACCCCCGGGTCTCATTCATATTTGCTCCTGTTGAGGGTCTATAGGGGTTTCGTGGCAGCAGAGGGCAATTACTCCTCGCCTTTAATTGGCATTATCATTTTAGCAGTGACAAAGATGGATTACCAAAAGCTGTACCATGCAACCATTGATACTGGGGCTGCAAGCAGGGAAGAGAGCGGGAGGCGGCGGGGTGTAAGGTAAGGTGTTGGCCCTGTAGATGCAATAGGGGAGATAAGAAATGGGACAGAGCAAAAATAAATCGGATATCAGGTGACTAGCTTGAACAAATAGCCCCCATTATATAAGGGAAGCCAGGCAGGAGAACTGAAGAGGGAGGACCTAAATTATACTGAAGTTGGATATAAAATTTAAATAACTTGAAACTTATTCCATACATAATAGTTTGAATACAACTTGATTGATGTGAACAGAAACTGCATAAGAAATTGCCAAGCCAAATCTTACCAATCAAACGATGAATTGGCAAAGTTAAGTGTATTGCCGTATCTGTTTTATTTTTTGATGATGTCCCTACATGCTCTAGGGCAGCGGATAACACTGTCCACCAGCTCCTTCATAGGTCACAGGCCAACCCATCTAAGGTCATGCACCACAATCACTCAAAGTAGGAATAAAGCTACAATAAATTCACAAATTGAATTGAATACAGCTCATTACTACTCACTGCTACACGGGTGCCATACATTTACTACATCTTGTTTACTGTAGAGTATTTTTGTGTAAAGGGCATAGGTGGGGGTGGTAGGGGATGTGTGTTAATAAGGTATGAAGCCTGGATCTGGTCTAACAAGCAGCCCCCATAACTCAGCTCCTGTAAAACTGTCGCAGAAATTAAGAGCAACCATTATAAGTGCCCATACAAGAGCCTCAATGCAAAACAGCAGGCCTCTCCACAGGGACAGCAGAGGGGATAATTTTAGATACTTAGTACATCATCTTCAGTGAGTTATGAAGTGGTATAGCTCCCTAAGTAAGAGTATATAACATGACATTTATTTTGATCTACTTTCTATAAACTCACTTGATAAGATACATAGGCACTTATAAATTGGAATAGAAAAGCAACAAAATATTTAATGTCTTGTGCACGCTCACTCAAGCATCATTAGGTAAATTCTCTGCTACTACACACTCCAACTAAAAAATCCAGAATGATACTTGTGGACACTAACTTCAGTTCACATCTCAAATCGTTCATATACTATAAAGATGAACACTTAAGCTGTTCTTCATGACCACTTGACATGACATTACCTGGGGATCCAATGATAGTAAGTAACTTGCAAAGAATGTGTTAGCATTCTTTTTCTTTCTTTAATTTTATTTTCCCTTAGGCTTTGACACGACTGTATAAGGCGAAAGGGGGTGAAGAGAAGGGAGGATATTCAGCAAATTGTTGAAGCCAAGAATCGATCTCACAACACTGAGGCTTACCACAGAGCCACATACTGCACTGTCTGCCCGTGTTGGGTGGTACAGTGGACATCTTACCTCAGACAGACCAAGCGGTCAATGAAGCTGTCCAATCTGAACTATTGTCCCAGCTGTTGATATACCCTTATTTTTCTCTTTCTGGCACCCAACAAAATCTGTCAGTCTGCCTTAAAAAAGCCTCAATGATGGATAATGATGAAGTGAGTATGACGGGAACGCGTGGACATTGTTTCCCGCCTCTTTTATGACCAGAAGATACTCGAACACCCCTCGCCCCTCTTTCTTGCACCCGTATGAAAAATGAAAACTATAAGGGAGACAATAATAAAAATAGCAGTCTGAGTGGACAGGCCGGAGCAGTCCATTACTCACAGCTGCTTTGGGCTGCGTGGTAAAAATGTGCTGCTCAGTGCAAAAGCATGCATCACTGCCGCTCCAAAACAAATGGGCTGTCTCCGACGTATTTACCTCCAATTGTTCAGGCATTTGTAAGGAGAGCCATGGCCTGTCCAAACCGCTCAGGCCTGTCCATCTGCGAGAGACACCAAGGGGTTATTGTGAGAGGGAGAACGAGGAGAGGGGAGAGAGAGAGAAAGGATGTCAATATCACATCCAGAGGAGCTGATGGAGTGACAACGATGAGGAAAAATTATGGAAAAAAAACATGGTATTCATTAAACATTTCAAAGTGAAAAAATGAAATGAAATCAACCGAGGTGCAGACATGACTGATCAGCACTGGGCACAACTCCCACTGAGGCGAACTGGTAAAAACTTTATTTTCCTGTAAATCCTCCACCTCCAAGGATGAGGTATCGAAATTTAGCTTGGAATTCCCTGTCATGAAACTATTGAGGTTAAAAAAACAACAAACAACAAAACTGAAATGCACAATAAGACAAATTAAATTGACCAGCCCTTTTTTTCAGAACCAATGTGTACACGGATTATCTCATGATTACGGATCTGTTTTTCTCTAAAGTCACTGTCAATTTAAGAAAACTGATGAGATAAAAGGGGAGTTTTGCATAAACAGAGAGAGGACAGAAGATTTGTGGGAGTAAAATCCAAATAACTTCCCCCTGAACAAACTTGCCACCCATCCCTCTGAGTATTCCTGCAAGCCTAATACCACAGACTTGTTAATTACTTAATGTATCCAGATTTTTTCCCACTTACCCTTCGATTGCTGATCATTGTAGATTTAAAGGGAACGTTCACAGGGGAGCTCAGTGCATTGGCCGGGTTTGCCTCATAGAGTCCCATATCCCGGCGAGCTACAGCTGTGCTTAATGACACAACCCACATTTAAACAGGCAGCCTGATGGAGATGGCTCTGTGTTTATGTGTAGCTCGATCATTAGCCGCGATGAGACGCTAATGATGAGAAGTTTGCAATATGGCGTCGGGACGTAATTGGCCTACTGTCAGCTTGCATTGATGCTAGCAGCCGGAGCTTGTGGATGCTTAACACAGAAAGACAAGACAATAAAGAGGGAATGGATAAAGTAAATGGCCACGCATTGTCTGGATTATGACTGGCAGCTCTTCAGTGTAGTCATTCGAATAAGATGCCGAGAGCAAAGATATAACCAGCGTGGAAACAAATTTAGTGAAGACATTAGAATACATGCTTAAAGTTTGTACTTATTTGCTTCAGAGCCAAATATTACAATATCGGCGTCAAGCATGTTTGATGATTTGAGGTAAAAAAGTGTTTATTATGTAATGTGGCCACAGCCTAGTTTAACCCGCTCAAAGTTTATTTGTTTATTGCCAAACTATTTCCTTTATACAATTAAAATCACATATAACTAAACAAAAAAAGTCAAATCATCAGAAAAGAGGAGTGAGAATGGCAGAGATTCTTAGCTACTCAAAGACTCATAACCCAGAGACCCTGCATTTGTGCTGCGTGTCAAACCAATGCGCCTTGTTTCAAGATGTGGGACTTTGCCTTGAGTACAGATTTTGTTAATCCACCTACATTTATTGGGCCAGAAACGTTATAAAGCTAAAAAATGCACAGAAAGAACTGGATGTTAGAGGAGCAATAATGAAAGTGGTTTGGTGCGTGCTGAGGCACAGATGTGGTAGAAGTGAAACCGAACAGAGAGAGCAGCGTGTTTAATTTATGTGGGGAATGGGGCAGACTGGCAGTGATACATGGCTTTGTTAGTCAATTGATAAAGGAGAGGAAATTTCTAAAAAACATTCATCACCCAGAGATATGGCCACCATACATCACCTATTTGCAAACAACAAGGACTAATATTTATCCTGTGGTGGGACGGTGACCCGCGCACACAAACACACTGCCTACTCTGACCTAATTAAGCCAAAAGAATGGAGCTTAATTGGAAAATGTTAAGCGGAAAATGGCCAATATCTCATACTTTCATTGTGATGACTGCCTTTATGCTGTATGCTGTGTTGTTTATTTATTGTTGTTTATTTATGGCCACACATTGGCTTTCAGAGGCCGACAGGATAAGAAGTGAACATAGTTGCACAATATTTTAGACAGCTTCAATGGAATGGACTGACAATGTTTTAATGAATACAAATAAGTGATTAAAACATGTTTGAGTCTACGACACTTTATCATAACTATTGTGTGATAAATCCAGCAGAGCATGTTCTCCAATGACTTTGAGCTACTTTTTATTTCCTACTTTCTGTTGGTACATTACTTTATTGCCATTCTTTATGAAGTAGAAGCCGTAACCACACAGTTCCTCTGTATTATTTCAGATCTCCTGATGCATGGCCTCGAGCAGAATCTTCCATCTTCCTCTCTTTTCGCCTCGCCTTGGCTTTGCGTGTGGCTAGACTTTTAAATTGTCAAGTGTGAAATGTAATTATTTAATCCCTTGCGATTGATCATTAGTTAAAACACCCATGCAGCCTCCGAGCCAACCCACCCCATTATGACGTACACCTTTTAGGTAAAATCGTCATTCATTCACAAAAAAACGCACTACTTTCCAATCCTCTGGTGTCATTTAATTCAGCAGACAAACAAATAAATAAACAAGCAAGCCCCTGTGCATGTGTGGGTGTGTGTTGGCGAGGTATTGGGGGCGTCTGTGTTGCGGCTCAGAGTGCAGATGGATGACTTGTACGGGCCAGTGTATTTATTTTGCGGAAAGGCGACATCGGGAGATTTGTTATTCCCAGGCGTTGCCGAGTTTTTCACATTGCTCCACATCGCGGGGACAATATTTCATCTTCGCACACCCCCCGATCCCCAAACGGATTTATTTACAGACTCTCCCCTTCTTTATACACACATATACTCTGCCTCGCATACATACATACGACATAGCGGAGTAGACTCATGCATATACAGGGACTATAGAGGGACACGGAGCATCAAATGGATACGGCACTTACAAATGCAGTGGATGAATATAGATAGACTGGAGTTACTTCACCGAATCACCATCTTGTAGTCAATAATTTCCCCATTGTTTTTATGTCCCCAGGTTCACCATAATAGAGAGATAATGGGGCATGTATATTTCATTGCCTTTGTAAGAAAATCAAGTGCCTGAATATTAGTTAATGGTAGAATTAGATTATGTCATAATCTATATTTAAATGTTTTTATGTTTTCAGATACTTAGTATTGAACTTAAACATTATTTTTTACTTATTGTCTTCAATTTGACTCATAATGTTATATTTTGTTGATTGATTTAAACTGACTTAAGATAGAAACAGATCCATTGACTTCCTCTTCATAACTGTATAAACTGATAAGCCTCTTCATGGTGACATTTCACTGGAGCATGTTTTCTATCTTTTTTTTTCAATTCTTTTTTCAAATAATAGGAACTACAGTAAGTAGCACTGAAATGTGGGTGGGGATATGGGGTAGGTGAAAATAAGAATTTTCTGTGCACTCGAGCCGCAGTTGCAGGACAAAACAGGATTATTCAAACATGCAGGAATCAATCAAATTCAACTTTGAGTAAACTAATGTTGAAGAAACACTGTTGTAAAAAAGGTTAAAAGGTCAGTAAAGTTTGTTTTGCATAATGTGTCCCCCTTAAGGTTTGTTACACAGGATTTTGCAATACCAACATGGTAAGTTGTTGACTTTGTCGGGATTTGCATGGTAATTTGCTTTTATGCCAGATGCCTTTAACATGTAAATTTATCTAGGCTTGGGGTTGACACAAAAGATACTCTGGCTCAGGTTGTGGAAAGTAAAAAGTTGCCCAAGTACAACATTATTGCCTCGTTTATTAAGTGAAAGGAAGAAGCCAAGGTTGTAGTTGCGGTGGAAGTTTATAGAACATTCGTTACAAGTTTTAAAGTGTATTTTCCACTACTACTACTTAAGAGTTGGCGATATTGACAAAAAAATTATATCTTGACGTACAATGTTTTAAATTTGGTTCAAGTGAGGCACAAAACATGAAGGGACCATTACCACAAAATGTCAGAAATATCCCTTTCTACCCTGATTTGTGAGCTGACACTAGACATTTCTGAAACTTTTTGAGGTCATTTCTACTAGTTTTATTTATAGATGATAAACTCATCTATCTTGCATATCTCCAAAACAACAAAGAACCATTTTTTTCATATCCCCCCGTACCCTTACCACATAAATTAAAAAAATATTTTATATCATATATACATTGTAAACCACAATAATGATTTAGACTTCCAGTTCAAATCTGCACATGTGATTTGTTGCTGGTGATGTTACCATAGCAAGCAGGGGATATTAATATACAGTGTAACTTTTTGAAATAGCATTTATTCAAATAATTCTGAATAATTACAGAGTTGGAGGCGGGGATAGGGGATGGATGAAAATAAATGTTCTGGGTACTCCTCCACTGCAAGTCAATACAGAATTATTCAAAATATGCATACATCTCTCAAACTGTG